>NC_141826.1:17517500-17775000 GCF_982586985.1 Callionymus lyra
TCATCTAAATGCGGTTCCTTGTTCACTTAACTTAAGTACAGTAAGAAGGAGTTTTTACCGTCGTTTATAAAACACTTAAAATGTACTCATCACGTTCTTGACATATCCCTAAGTGTATAATTCATGTAAAATTAGTAAATGTACGCATGTATTTCCACGTAAACTACTACAAACTGACAATGGATTTTTAAACCAGGACGTAGAAAATAACTTTTCTGAAGCACAGTTCAAAAAAATGTTGGTGTACGTGAAGTTCAAAAAGTTTTATTTTATTTTTTCCTGTTGGTTGTGGAGTCGTGACAGGTGTGTATGGATCTGACGGATGTTGTTAATCATCCTAACAAAACTATCCTATTAGACGATAAATATGTATAAGATACTAACATCCTGTACTAAAGGTTTTATGAATTAATCCTTAAATTTGATGAATTTGACAAAAAGTGGTTTCCCATAACTTAAAAAAATGGACCTTTTTTGGCAATACAAACAAATGTTCAAGTGGCCCTGATTTTCTAACATCATCTCTAATTAAAACTTTTTTATTTTAATGCATGTTAAAAAATGCGCAAACTTTTCTGGTGTTTTTAATTTCAACTTGTGTTGCTGACGGAGACGATGAGCGACAACAACTGCACAGAAGTGACAAGTGTCAGTCAATAGTTTGGCAGGCGTTTCCTTCCACTCTTCCTCCTCCATCCAACTCTCTCTCTCTCTCTCTCTCTCTCTCTCCGGCGCCAGGCCTCCTCTCTTCCCTCGCTTCCACTGGCGCCAGTGAAAGGAATCGCAGACACTCGTTCATCTTCCGGTGAACACACTCACACAACCACTGTCAACGCATTCCTGGGTATTCCCACAAGGAACCTCGTTCCAGCCCCGGAGAAACAGTCGTGGATGCAGGTGCAAAATCTCCTAATGAGGCAAAAAACATCTCCAGGTTGCGGACACTAGAGTCGGAAACAAGGCATTAAAAAAATAAATAAAAAAGTCCGGGAGTCGACTCTGGTCGAAGCTCGTCACGAGGTCAGCGAAGTGAACTTGACGCTCCACGGCTCTTCTTCAGGTGCACTCGGAGCTCCCTGATTTACCAGACAAGTGTCTTGTTCCTGTCGTTTTTCCCCCTCATTACCTCATCCCTTGCTCAAGGACCGCTCGGGAGAATATAGAGGCTCAATTAAGCCGTTCGGACCCGGAAATCCCCGAGCTCGTAAATCAGCTCCCAGGGCTGCTCATCAGCGGTGCGACGCCATGGAAGTGGCTGACGGTCAGTGGACTGTGCCGTTGAGCAAGGCGGCGGCGGCGATAAATCAAGGTGCTCTGCGATGAGGAAGACGACACACCGACTTGTCACCCGAGCCGGGATACAACAGCGTAATCTGTAAAGTGTTGATGTTAAAGGTGAATGGACGAGGACGCGCTGACCTCATTCTGCCGCGACCATTAACTTAATTTGTTGCCTCCTTAACTTTGTAGCCACTTTTCTTCGACACCTTGAAGGCCTGGACGAAGACTGACTCGTGCCGAGGATAATTAAACACGTGAATTGTCAGTTTTGCTCAATAATTAATTACGCAAGTTTCTGAAGATTCACTTCCCTGTGGCATCGGAGCGTCCCAGTTGTTACGACCCCGGCGTTTTCTGCTCTTTCTCGCAATGTCATATTCTTTTAAAATCAAAAAAGTTTTCGATTGTCCCAATGATCACTAGATCGAAGTAACAATAGAGATTCTGACTCTCAATTGTTTCCATTTAAAAGTCCAAGGAGAAGTCCTGTTCTGCTCGAGGTTTCTGCCAGTAAGTCTTACTTTGCCACTGCACCTTATTTTGATTGACAGGGACCTGTTTTTCTTTCTATAGTAAAACTGTAATAAGATCATTCTGTTATATGTTCTGTTATTTATTGTGTGTGCGGCCCTTTGACTGTATTTGTGTGGCCCTCGTGAGGTCAGAGTATTTTTTTTTTGTTTATTTTGTATTTATTATTGTATTTTCTTTAAATAAATCTTTCTTAAGTTCCTTTACATTCCTTTGACTCTCTGTAATTTTCCTGAACATTAATTTTCCCTCGAGATTTTATTTAGACCAGAGACAACAAAAGGGATACCACAAACACATTTGTTTTGGGGCCTGCGGGTCACCTTGACCCCTAGATTATTTATATTTATATTCCTTTTATTCTCCTTCATTTTTATGAACATTTATTTTCCCTTGAGATTTTATTTAGAACAATAATATAACTGATCATTATTTACATTATTATCAAGGGTTAAAATAGATTTCCAATTAAGATACCCAATTTCCTGAAGGAGATCCATCCATCCATCCATCCATCCATCCATCCATCCATCCATCCATCCATCCATCCATCCATCCATCCATCCGTCCGTCCGTCCGTCCGTCCGTCCGTCCGTCCGTCCGTCCAACCATCCATCCATCCATCATCCATCATCCATCATCCATCATCCATCATCCATCATCCATCATCCATCCGTCCATCCATCCATCCATCCATCCATCCGTCCATCCGTCCATCCGTCCGTCCGTCCGTCCGTCCGTCCGTCCGTCCGTCCGTCCGTCCAACCATTCATCCATCCATCCATCCATCCGTCCATCCATCCGTCCATCCGTCCATCCGTCCATCCATCCGTCCAACCATCCGTCCAACCATCCATCCATCCATCCATACATCCATCCATCCATCCATCCATCCATCCATCCGTCCGTCCGTCCGTCCGTCCAACCATCCATCCGTCCATCCGTCCATCCGTCCATCCGTCCATCCATCCATCCATCCATCCAGCCATCCATCCATCCATCCATCCATCCATCCATCCATCCATCCATCCATCCATCCATCCATCTAGATAACACTTTAGGGGTTCATCTGATCACGAGCTCGGGTACACAAAGTTTGTATGGATTCATCACACACTACCTTAATCAAACAACTTCAAAATGGAATGGAAGCATTTGGAAGCTGTCTTGGCAGAGGGCTGCGCTCTCTAAGTGCCATCTCGAACGGCATGTTTTTCTCTCAACGACACGTCTGCTCATCGTGAGCTGCTAAATGTTGACCGAGGATCCAAAACATATTTCTCAAATGGCTCTTTCCACCCAACTGCACCTGCTCTTATTTTAAAATGAGATCATCACGACACACTAGTGTGTGCCAAACACACAATCTGTCAGACTTCTGGATGATTTATCCACTTCAGTGAAAAGGTCATTTGGATTTAAAGTCTTGGAGTCTGATTAAACTATCAGATGAGATGCTAGCACGTAGAATCTTCTTAAACCATCGACTGCTACGATAGTGAATTGAAACCTATGTTGAACTTGAGGCCTGGGGGCTACATAGGGCCACGTTTGCACTTCATGTGGCCGAATAGAGTCTAAATACTTTTACCAAAAAGTCGATCTCAAAAGTATTGTGGTGTATTTTCAAGAATCTGTCAATATGATACGCACCACGATACAGAGCAACTCTATGATATATTGTGATACTTTAGTAACAAGTATATATTTGTAGTATTAGTTGAGTACTTGACTCTGGTGTTGCAGAATTTACAGACCACATGACTCTTGAAGTCGTAACTGCTTTCATTTGTTTTGAAAGCAAAATATGTCCAAACGTCAGCTCTAAAATCTGCTGGAGTCGAGTGTATCCTCTCGTCCTCAGTCGTCATCGGGATCTCGCAGGATTTCATTGACGCAATGACTGCTGCCATCTAGTGGCAGGAAGTTAATTTACAAAAGACACTGTGAATATTTTCATGTTAATTGTAATTTAAAGAAATCTACTTATTTATATTAAACACACTTTTTGAAATACAAACTATAAAGAAAGTACATTGAATATCGATAAATAAAATGACGGTATATCAGTGTGTTGATATTTTCTCACGCTAGTCAACGTTAACCATCAAAAGAGTTTAAAAGATAAAATTAGTCTTTTTTTCCAGGGTAAAGAAAAGTGAAACTAAGTTAATCACACATGTATTATGAAGCAGATGTTTCTGTCTCGGCAATGTTTCCAGGTATAAGTTCTTCCTGTTAGTCCCGCGACTTTCTTTTTCTATATTCTTCCCTCATTCGGCCCCAATGTTGTTTTCCCTCCAATATTAGCATAGGAACATCTCAGATGAACGTGCCAGTCAGATTCAAAACATCTTCAAACAGCTCCAGGAGATGATTTCTTAACCTTAATGTAAATTCTTCCAGCTAGATTTATTCAATTAATTCTTTCTAACAAGGGCCAGAGGGAGATTCTGCGGCTGACGGCTGGTTGACGGGAAATTACTGTACGGACTCTGCGTGGACCGGGAGGTTTTCTTTTGGTAAACAAACATTAGTTTACATAGAGAAATTCCCTTGAAAATGAAAGCGCTGGAAAAAGCAGTATCACGTTTCTTTGAGTCTAATCTGTTGCCAGAGGTAATCTGCTGTCTTTCAAGAATGGAGGAGGGGAATGAAAGTCGTCATCTACGATCATTCAGCGGCTTCTACACAATAAACATCTTGTCTATCTTCACCTTTACAGCAGGACTACAAGGTACGAAGGGGAACTATTCATTACGAAGAGGGGGGGTGAGTCGTCCGTGTTCAGAAACTCTTATCTCGCCAACAAGGAAATTGTGAATAATCCCTCTTCAGATTAAATGTGGCTCACAGATGGCCGGGATGTTTCATCCACATCATCTGACCCACTGTCCTCCGTGGGATTATCAAAAGTGCACCTAATGTACACGATTGGCTTCCACACAGAGGCATGTAGGCTGGAAAGCAAACGAAGCAGTCTGCAATCCTGACTCCACCACCAAATCTTTCCAGGAAATCCAAACACGCCCACTATACACTTTCGATGGATGGATGGATGGATGGATGGATGGATGGATAGATGGATGGATGGATGGATGGATGGATGGATGGATGGATGGATGGATGGATGGATGGATGGATGGATGGATGGATGGATGGATGCATTGATGTTTTATAAAGGATAACAGAAATTAACAAATTAAAGATAGATTTATGGGTCGATGGTTAGTTGAATGGATGGACTGACGAACAAACTGATGGATAAAGTGATGGACAGATTAATAGATGGACAAATGGCTGTGTGAATGGAAGATAATCTGATGTACAAATAGATAAATGAAAGGATAGAAAGATAGATGGATGGATGGATGTAGTATGGCTGGATGGATAGACATATGGACGATTAGATGAATGAACAGATCGAAAGATTATGGATGGATGGAGGGAGGGAGGGAGGGAAAGAGAGAGAGACAGAGAGACAGAAAGACAGACAGACAGACAGACAGACGGACGGACGGCTTGATGGATGGATGGATGGATGGATGGATGGATGGATGGATGGATGGATGGATGGATGGATGGATGGATGGATGGATGGATGGATGGATGGATGGATGGATGGATGGATGCATTGATGTTTTATAAAGGATAACAGAAATTAACAAATTAAAGATAGATTTATGGGTCGATGGTTAGTTGAATGGATGGACTGACGAACAAACTGATGGATAAAGTGATGGACAGATTAATAGATGGACAAATGGCTGTGTGAATGGAAGATAATCTGATGTACAAATAGATAAATGAAAGGATAGAAAGATAGATGGATGGATGGATGTAGTATGGCTGGATGGATAGACATATGGACGATTAGATGAATGAACAGATCGAAAGATTATGGATGGATGGAGGGAGGGAGGGAGGGAAAGAGAGAGAGACAGAGAGACAGAAAGACAGACAGACAGACAGACAGACGGACGGACGGCTTGATGGATGGATGGATGGATGGATGGATGGATGGATGGATGGATGGATGGATGGATGGATGGATGGATGGATGGATGGATGGATGGATGGATGGATGGATGGATTGATGGATAGATGGATAGATGGATAGATAGATAGATAGATAGATAGATAGATAGATAGATAGATAGATAGATAGATAGATAGATAGATAGATAGATAGATAGATAGATAGATAGATAGATAGATAGAGATTATATTAAACTGTAATGTAAAGTGCACGTTAAACTGATTGTTATAAATGCTAACTCAGCTTCTGCCATTCTGTGGTCAAATTAAAGGACACAAATAAAAGGGATTTATGCCAGTGATGGGTTATATGTGTGTTATATAATGTGAAAAATTTGTTTTTTTTTTAAGTGATTTAAGTCACATATTCTTCATCCTCATACAGAAGTTTCAGTTCATCACGTTTTCATTCATCAAAGTGTTTAAAGGTTAATGGTGTGTAATGATGAAGGGCTTGTTATAAATGGCTGTTGCTGTAGAAGAGAAAAAAAAAGAAAGAATCACAAGAGTGGACCAGATGCTTTCCCTCCACAGTCCTGAACGAGCCCGAGCCCTGCACTCATTAATCTCTATTGGCCCACGTCACCGCTCAGAAACAAAGGCCAGATTACTCTGATCCTTGGCTCCGGACTCTCATTTAGCGCCGTACTTTTCAGCCATTATTCAGCCTCAACAGCAGAGAATACTCTCGCCGAGGCGGAGGTCGCTCAGACGTCGAGGAGGGTGAAGAGACGCTCGCATAAGAGCAGGAAAGATCAGCCACAGAAAATAAGAGTTGGAAACTCATCACATCGAGGTTGAAGGATTCCCGACCGTCGTCTGTCACCCGAGCGCACGACAAATGGCTGGAATGAGCCAGAGAAGGATTTGACACAGATGTCTGACATCACCATCTAATCCTTCTCTACACTTCTGTGCCCCCGTTGGAATGGTCACCATGGCAACAAATTCAAAAATAATCCCAAGGACCCTAAACGCCCCCCCCCCCCCGGTGATTGGGATTGATTCCGATTGTGGGGCTGAATCAACCCTCGGCAGGCTGCCGAGCCAGAACAAGAGCTGAAATTACAGAGCTATTAATTTCTTTATGAAGATTGTGAAGTCCTTCCAGGTCCGTCGTCGAGAGTGTGTGTGTGTGTGTGTGTCCTCACACAGCTTAGCCTCGATACCATCGGCGCTTTAATCTCCTCCACTCTCTTTGGGTCTCCGTGTCATTTGTATCGCCTCGTTTTCAGTGAAATATCAACATCTGGAAGGTTGTTTTTTTTTTTTCAATCTAAAAAACGGGACAGAGGAAAGTTTTTTAGGCTGACTGTGTGGGATCGTGTGCGTTCGTGATGATGAATGAATTCACGGTTCGGGTGACAGTTCGCTCCAGCGCGTGATTAACTTTAGATAAAGTAGACGACGATGCCGTCTGAACCGGGATCAGACCTGCGGGAGGAAAACAACATCGTTGTGTGATCAATTCAAGAGTAAGAAACTTTTTTAAAAAAAAAGTCATAGTAGAGTTCATGTTTAGGATCATCTCCAACCCTGAGGCCCGGGGGCGACATTTGTGTATCTAGATTCTAAAAGGCTTTGGTATAAAATAAAGTTTGCAATAAGGTTGACAAGATACTTACATGTTTTAATTCACAGCTTTCACGTTTCAATACTTGAGAGGATAAAAAAGACCCCCAAATTTAAAATAATTAATGCAAAATTAACCTCTGTTACAATGTGTAACAATTTACAGAAACACTTATTTTTATTTATTTTTATAATTAAATTAGACTGTAACTACGATAGCAAGTTTCAGGTCTGAGGTAGTCCAACAAATAAATAATTAAAATAAACAATAAGATGGCGTCGATACTTTTAAGAATGATTATTGTATCCCAGTACACCATTCTTTGAGTTGCGATACTTTCGACAACCCAAATTGTAAACTACAACTCCTAGAAAATGCCTAACAGTGAGAGGTGAAGTGATGACCTCCTACCGCTAGATGGCACTGTTCCATCTTCAAATCTTTTCAAAGGGGTTAAGACAAAAGGTTGTTTTGACGGATTCAATACATTCATTTTACATAAATTAAAGGTATATTTTAAATACTTTAGTGAAACATTCAATAACACACATCTAGATTTAATTTCAGTTGTATTTAATTAATGAGAATTGTTCAATGGTGTTTATATTTATTTAATTGTGTTGCTTTTGATTCTCCACATTTGTCAGGTTTGTCATCTATAAATCTATTTTGTTAACTGTATTTATTTATAATCAGATTTTTTTTCTTTTTAATAAAAGCATCTTCAACAGTTTTAAATGGTTTGATTACATTTAAAAATTGATGTTGAATTAAAAAAAAAAGTTTGCATTTGAAAATTGTACGATTGTTACAGTAAGATACAAACAAAATAAAAACAAAACAAAAAACACAAACCAGTTTAGGTTCTCTTCGATAAAATTTCACCCCCTTCGATCCATCAAAAAATATCTGATCTTAAAGTTTCATTAGATCATGTTGCCAGATAATCCAGATTGTTATTCCGATTTATATCCACGCACTTTATTCTGCGTGATTCGAAAATCCCATCAGTTGACCACAAGCTACAGGATTAAATGTCACACAACATATAAAATCATCATGGACTTAAAAGTGCATCCTGGGCTGAAATGAAACACAAATTTAATAAACAGCCACTAATGTGAAAACCCAACTCTCCTGACTCTCATGTTTCAAATGTTGAAGTCTTTCTCTCTAAGATGAAGTAAGTCTCTCATCATAACCATGTTTTAAACATATTACTTACTAAAGTTAGTCAGAAATCTGGGTGAATGAGAGGTTACGAGAATCCATTATGACGTAGTAACGGCTTCACTCCTCCTCCAGCCAGCTCTAATCACGGCCTGCTTTGTTTATACAATGAGTCCCTCGCAGGTGGAGACTTCTCCGATTGATGACTTGTGGTGATAAACCTTGATGTTTGACCTATCACAGCAGAGTAAGGTTACGGTGAACAAGATTTAATCTCCAGAAAAACAGTGTTTTCAGTGGGCGGGGCTTACGATCATTTTCTAATGTCAATATTTCAATGAAAAGAGAGTTTTGTACAAACATACTGATGATACAATAGAGTCCAACATCTATTTAAGACACACTTAAATCAAAACTTATGTTGAAATTTCCAGAGGGGGGAAGGAAACTTAAGGAAGAAAAGAGTCAAATAAAATATATTATAGTAGCTTCACATGGTTTTCTTTAAAATACCAAATGGCTAGAAAACAAAGCTGAAACCTGATCTTTCTCCTGTGAACGAAACCAAACATTGACTCTGAAGTTCAAGACCTTTTTTTTCTGCTCAGTCTAAGTTTTGATGTGCATTTTTAAAGCTCGTCACACAGTGTGAGGAGAGCGAGCGCCTGCAGCTGCAGCAGAAACCTCTCGGGGAACTGCTGACATTTCTGGGTTTCTCGTGGCACGACACATACTTATATACATCCACGGAATAACTAGTCGTGATCCGGACTGGAGATGACATTCAGCGTCTTCCTTAATCACCGCTGACACTCTCGGCTGTGACTTCTCTGAGTATTTATAGAGAGACGTATGTTTTAACATCTCCGTCTGTTTTTGTCTGTTTCCTCAACAGTCGAGGACAGAATAGTACGGAAGTATTTCAGAGGGAATATTCAATGATATTCAAATGTTGAACTTTACATTTTTTTTATATAATTTTTTTTTCATTGTGTTGATTTAATTCAATAACTTTTATAATAAAAGAGTTTGATTCTTTTTTCTTTGAATAATTGAGTTAAAAAATATAAACATTTAAAAGAAAAAGTATTTGTGAAATAAAATAAATGTATATTATAACTATTATGGACTTTATACCCCTATTACACATTTGATTCAATTATTTGGTTTTCAATGGTTTAATTTAAGTGGAAAATAGTTAGATTTTATTTGTAAGTGTGTTGATAACAATGAAAAAAAGGTTTGATTTAATTAAAAACCATTTAAACACAGAATAAAGGGGTTTTATTACATTCAAATTTTTTGGATTACATTTTGAAATTGTTTGATAACAGTTAAAAATGGTTTGATTTTATTTAAAAAAAATGTTTTGATCCCGAAAGAAAATGCTTTGATTTAATTAAAAACTATTTAAATACAATAGAGAATGGTTTGATATATTTAAAAACGATTTAAATACAGTAGAAAGTGGTTTAATTGCATTTAAAATCTGTTTGATTACAGTTGAAAATAGTTAGATTTTATTTGAAATAAGTTCGATTACAGTTGAAAATTATTTTTATTAAATTTAAGTACTGTTTGATTACAGTTGAAAATAGTTTGATTACATTTTGAAAATGTTTAATTAATGTAGAAAATTGTTTGATTTTATTGAAAAATGTTTAAACACAGTAGGAAATGATTTGATTTAATTAAAAACTATTTAAATACAATAGAGAATGGTTTGATATATTTAAAAACGATTTAAATACAGTA
Organism: Callionymus lyra; assembly: GCF_982586985.1. NCBI lineage: Eukaryota > Metazoa > Chordata > Actinopteri > Syngnathiformes > Callionymidae > Callionymus > Callionymus lyra. The sequence continues at coordinate 17,527,849 of NC_141826.1, forward strand.
GAAAGTGGTTTAATTACATTTAAAATCTGTTTGATTACAGTTGAAAATAGTTTGATTTTATTTAAAAACGGTTCCATTACAGTTGAAAATTATTTTATTAAATTTAAGTACTGTTTGATTACAGTTGAAAATAGTTTGATAACATTTTAAAAATGTTTAATTAATGTAGAAAATTGTTTGATTGTATTTAAAAATGTTTAAACACAGTAGGAAATGGTTTGATTCAATTAAAAACTATTCAAATACAGTTGAAAATTTTTGATCACTGTCAATTTCAATATGTTTTAAAAAATAACGATACGTATTTTGACACATACACGTTGACATTCTAATTCCAAAAAATAAAAAATACATTTTGTAAATTCAATAGCTTTTAATTGGTTGCCTTTTGAATAAAGTTTTGGCCATACCAACATTTTATATTGAATTTAAGAGGCTACAAATTCAAAGATATTTAATTTCGAACATTATTTTTTGCATTATTAGATTTAAAACATCAACTCTATGTGTAAAAAACAACAACATTTATTTAGAAAATATTTCAAAAATGTTTTCTAACCTAAAGTATTGATTGACATTTTCCCCCTGAAACATATGTTACATGAACACATAAAAAAAACATTTCAATTCAAAATGATGTTAATAATCTGATGGCACTGACTTACTTAGAATAGTGCATGTGTCTCTTCAAGTCGCTCTGACCTGATCCAGGGCGACACGTGGTTTTCTACTGAATGGGAATTATGTGCACAATAGCACATCAGAAGCAGTGACTGATGGGGTTTGTTACACCAGAGATGAGTGAAAGACACTCAGCCAATCATCTCAGATATGAATCGCTTTCATCACGGCCGCTCGCAGCAGGCCTCAGTAATCATCTTATTCTTTCTGCTTTCTAGAATTTACAAAACATCTCTCGAGGCGCCGTCACAGCCCAGGAAAAATTGGGAGCGAAGCTCGACAGATTAGCCATTGTCTTCCATTGTTGTCTTTGTCAGAGAGATTCTCACGAGGACGTCTGACTCGTGCTGTACCTGCAGGTTTCACCGTCCATTCAAGATTCATCAGATTATAATCCAGGCCTTTGGTAGTTGATCGGTTTTGAATTGATCACATGAAGGTAGTTTTGTTTCCTTGTTATTCAATCAAAAAATATATTCAATCAAAAAATATATATAAAAAAAAAAAATAATGCTTCAAAATAAGTATCCAAAAAGTATATATAACAAAATTAAGGTTTTCATCAATAAAATAATATATAGAAAAGTTCAAAATAAAAAAAAAAATGTTTTGTCAAAATAAGTTGTTTTAACAAAAAAAATTCAATCAAAAAGGTTCTTCAAAAATATATATTTAGTTAAAAAAAAAGATGGAAAATATTTTTCATTAAAAAAAAGGTGACTCAACAAAAATTTGAATTTTAATCAAAAGTTGCTTCATTCCAGAAAAAATGTTTTCAACCCAAAGAAAAGTTATTTAATCCAAATAAATATATATTTTTATAACAAATAAAAGTAAATAAAAACTTTTAACCCAAAGAAATAAAAAAAACAATCTAAGCTGCTTCAAGTATAAAATGGAATTTCAATTTTAAAAAAGTAAATATATATATTATTTATTTATTTTTAAATTTTCTTCCATCAAAAAACCTTTTTTTAATCAAATAAAAAATATTAAATGAAAAGAAAATTGAGTCCAAAATATGTTCTATTAAAGGTAATTCAATAAAAAAAAAACATAACTTCAATCTAATTTTTTTTAAATAAAAGTGTTTTTTTTTTACAGTTTTCTTTGCTTGAAGTAAAAATAAAAAATAAAATAAAAAAAGTGTCTTCAATAAATTAAAAGAATAAATGAAAAAGAACATTGATTTTATCTGTTAAAAATAATTTTTATTAAAACATTTTTTTTTTATATTTTTCTATTAAACGAGAAAAATTGATTTCTTCTTGTGAAAAAAGTGAAAACATTTTGAACATTTAAAAAAAAAAAACAAAGAACCAAAACTACTGTAGAAGTCATAAATCCTCCATAAATGTAAACGTGACTGGACAAATATGTGACTCGTGCATTAAGGGTGCGTCTGGACAAGGGACCGCCTGCCAATCCGGGCCTGATTAAAAATGGAAGACGGACAGCTGGTCCAGTGAAAGGCAGCGAGCGAGGTCCAGAGTCTGTGAAGCCGTGTTGGACGCTCGCACGCTTCGTAATTACCTTCTAACGCCAACAGAACCGGCGCAGCTTGAACGATTGGGTCAGTGAACGAGTCGGTTATGACGGACGTGTAGCGATCCTGACTCCAGTGGCACCAAATCAACCGACCCCGCATGTCATCTCATGATATTTAATTCGATATTTAACGTAGTTCCAGGAGGCGTAAAAATTCCTCATATCAAGTTATTCAAATGTCTGTCCTGTCATCACTATTTAAAGAAGTTTATTTACGAAAATGTTCTTTTCAATACATCAATGCTTTTATAAAAAACTCCTCAAACAGCCTCGACTACAGATGTGCTACAAATAACTTGATTTTATTTTTAGATTTTATCTGCAGCCCAAGATCTGAAGACTTTTTATGCTTCGCAGAAGTCGTTGGGGAGTTCATTCCACCGTGAATGTCATGTTAAAAATATTCCCTAATTTATTTTTTAACATTTCCTTCCGACTTTCATTAAATATTTGCAAGAGAGACACTTTATTCTTTAAAAATATATGTTTACTACATTCATTCGTTCAGCACTTGTTCAAAAATCAACCTTTAGTCTCTTCATCAAAGTATTTTTTTAAGAATATTATGTAACTTTTCTTTGCGTTATTTCCTTTGATCTAAGTTCTTTATATTTGCACTTTGTCATCTCTTGCACTTTGTTCTTTTAACTGCACTTTTTTCTTGTTTTTATGAATCTATCATCTGCTGTGAACTAGAAACCAATTTCCAGAAGGAGATCTGTAGTGGGATTAATAAAGTCTGTCTAATATGATCTAATCTAATCTAATCTAATCTCATCTCATCTATTTTTGTCTGCAAAACCAAGGTTTGATTGTATATATATCTAAAATTACAAAGGATGTAACGCACACTGTGTGGTTCTTCACATTGTTATCTAAAATTCTTTTATCGTAGTATGTGGGAGTAAAATATTATATTTTCTCATTTATAGTCCGGGAAACCAAATTTCATCATCAAATAATTTCTAAAAACTTCCTTCATTCCTTCAAGTCATGGCGTCTCATACGCTGAATCTCACTTTTTCATTCAGAATAGAAGAATTTCGTCTCATCTCATCGCCTTCCACTTTATCCGGGATTGGGTCGAGGGGGCAGCAGCTCCAACAGGAAGGCCCAGACATTCTTCTTCTCACCTTCATCACCCATCCTGAATGATTTTGTCTGTTTTGCGATCAAAAGAGAAGTATTTTAAGCGACATTACTGAGTCGAACAGTCTGGTGTCATCAGCAAAGAAAGTCATTTTGCCTCCGTCGCCTTTATAGCTGATCAAATTCCAAAAGAATCTCATCAGCTCGTCGATATTTTTTCCATCTTCATCTGAAACTGAAGTCCTGCCAGTGTTGGGAAAAAAAGGTATTTAAAAAAAATCCTTGTTTGTTGGGTTATTTTCAAGCTAACAAACTATTTTTACTGCTCGAACAAACAAAAGGTAGACGCGTCACCAAGTCTTCTGTGCTCCGTTCAGGTCCACGTCGACAGCAGATGGTGTCCGGTCCCGGGCCGGCCATGAGAGCTGGGCTCTGGGCTCGGTAACAAGGGCAAGAATCTTGGAGCGAGAGGAAGGAAAACGTTGCAACAACAGCGTCTCTCGGGAGCGAGTGGCGTGGAAGGAAAAGTGGCGAATGTAGATGCAAGTGAACTGGCTTCAGGGTTCACGTGTTCTACTTTTAGTTCGACCCCGAAAACAACTCCTGGACGGCTTCAGTCTTCGGTTCAAGAACCTCGAGTGGCTCAGGTGTTAGTGGTTGACTCCGGTTAGTGTGGAGTCATTGTTTTTTTTTTTATTGAGGTCCTGCGGGGGTTTAAGATGTTGTCGTTACGCTCAAATTTGATGTGTGTTGTGAAGTCACATGACCAGAAGCAGGCCTTCTGCCGCGGCTCACGGCCTGAAGCTCCACAAAGATGCTGTAAATAGCCGGGGTGAGTAATGTGTGTGTGTGTGTGTGTGGGGGGGGGGGGGGGGGGGGGTGTGTGTGTCTGAGCAAACTGCCATCGGACAAGATTAACTACTGTGTCCTTCTTCCTCATTAAAATTGATCCCAAATACGATACGATTTGTTTTGCCGCCAAGAGGTGATGGGCGGTATTACATTACTCCAAAGAAAAGTTGTAAATCTGTTCTTGTGTCAACTTTTTGTCTTTAAAGCCTATTGTTCCTGTTGTTAATGCTACTCTTGACACCATTTGTCGCGTAGAGACATGTTTTTTTAAGGTCTGACCGGGACAGGTATTCTCCATTCCATGTGACAATTGGCGTCAGAAGTAGGATGGTCATTTAAAGTCTCCCCTGATTATTCCTGTAGGTGATCGGGAGTTTGAGAAAATATCAAATACACTTCAATATCGCAATTTTATTTTCACGACGAAGTATCGTGATTCAACAACACTGAATCCATTTATAAACAATATATACATTTGGCTATGAAAACATGTTTTATTTCTATCATAGTTGTGCAGTTTAACGCTTTTTAGTTGCAATTGAAGTTTTAGCCACTGGATGGCAGCGGTCATTATGTCCTCCGCAGCTAAAGGAACAAATAAATCCTGCATGACCACCGCGCATAACTGAGGACGAGAGGATACAGTTGACTCCAGCAGCTGATTTTTGGACATATTTTGGTTTCAAAACAAACAAAAGCAGTTACGACTTCGTCAAGAGTCATGTGGTCTGAAAATTCTGCAACACCAGAGTCAAGTACTCGACAATACTACACATATATACTTGTTACTACAGTATCGTAATAAATCGAAATGTATTTTACTGTGGCTCCTGTATCGTGATACGTACTCACAATATAAAAATATACGAAAAACAAGAAATGATCACATTTTTTTTTCTTTCTTTTGACGCGTTGCATTAAAGCAGCTCTGGTTAGTTTTAGGTACCTTAATATTTTTGTCATAACACATCATATTTCATTATACACAATCTGATACCTCATCAGTATCCATCCTTAAACGGTTATCGAGTGCTCATGGGAAATGTAGTCTCCCATCGGGCTAAACACTACCACTTTAGTCCACTGGCGTCACTCGACTAAAAATGGCATAGAATCGCTTTAACACATATATTGTGTATATATCATTGAATGAAACTTGAAAAACAAATAAAAACAGAACACATTGTGAAATTGAGCGATAATTCATGAAGTTGTGGTAAAAGTTCATGAAGTGGCATAAATTAAAACTATTGAAAAAATACTTTGGGATTGTATTTTAGTGAACCTGGACTAAAATAAAATAGCCAATTTAAATTATAAATCAAAACAAATACAAACTAACCGCTGCTATAAAAGACCATTTTTAAGTATGTTCTAGAAGCACAGGTCTCACATCACTGGATTCTTGAGTGACAAATGGAGTCAGGAGTGGGATGATGATTTTGATGATCGTGTCCAGCGAGACCTCGCAGCTGTAAGGGAGCTAAGAGACGTTGGAACTTAAAGTCTGAGGAGTCAGTGAGGAGTGAAGGATGAATGCTGGCGTTAAGAGCGAGGGTTGAATCCCGGTGAGGAAGGTCGTAGGGACCAGGGGTGCACGACCTTTTTTGGTACCACGGACCCGTTGAATGTCAGGATTGTATTCACGGACCGACCTTCTGATTAAAAAAAAAATTATAAATACAAAAAAACTAGAATTAAATGCATTAAAAAAACATCTCACCATAATGCTGAATCAGCAAAAGCTGGACCAGTATATATTTGTGTGTATGCGGCGATGCATATTTGATTGTATGCAGACGATAGTGTTATGTTTGTGTGTCTCGTAGATTTGAGTGACTTTGTGCTAATGTGTGAGTTTGTGTTTAAGCATTATTTATTTGGAATGATAACTCTGAGACAAAAGTTTTGTTTACAGAGTTTGTGTCTTACTCATTTTCACAAGTCAAGAGTCACACGCTAATGTTATTTCAGAGAAAATCTGTTTTCTTTTTCTAAATTATACACCTTTTAGGCAGTGATAATGAATAGAATATGTTTTTTTTTTCTCGCTGTACGACCAGGTGACAGAGCTTGAATCCGAAAGTTTTTAGAGTTGATTCTCAAAAATCTATTTTAACGAAGAAGTCAACGTGGAACTCTCCCCACAAACATCATTTCCTTCTTCTATAAAGTAAAAGCTCAACATCCGAACACAGAATAATTGATGTTGTTCCCCCAAAAAAAGCTTCTTTGACACTGTTATGAGTATAAAAAAAAAACCCAAGTGCTGCCGTCTGTGTTTGGCCGATGAGCAAACGCATTATGACGCGATCGAGAGAATCTATTTTAGTCACCAGCAGAATAAGTGACAGGATTTTGAAAAATAGATGAAACCCTTGAGCCAAGCCTCATTTGGTGGAGAGCTAAAAACCCACGTCAGGGCTGTGATAAAGATTGTGCACTGGTAGGTGGAAGAGCAGCTGAGAAGGATAAAAAAAAGAGCGTCTTTCATTTATTTATCGGATATAAAATATTTACAAAATTGAATCTGGCAGCAGAGAAGGAAGCAGAACAAACTGTGGGTGGAAGAATCTTAAAGTTGCTTCAAGTGGAGAGAAAATCATCGTCTGCTTTGCATTTTCTTTCTTTTTTTTTAGCTTCTTTCCGGTGAGACCTCTGTGGAATTAAATCAGTGCCACCAGAATATGAAATGGTTGAAGCTAAATATTTCAAACTTTGACTTTTTCTTTGGAAATACGTTTTTTTAAGCATTGAATTAAAAAAAAACATTCAATCATTACATGTTGAAATGCTGAACTTTTTATTTAATAATTAAATATTTTGTGTTGTATAATATAATTTTAAAAAAATGATGAGTTTTATATTTTAATTCCAGTTATTCAAAAATACGTTTTTATAAATGCATTATTTAAGTATTATTTGTTGGGACTAATTTAATTTAAAAATGTATATATTAAACAAGTTACATTTGTTTTCATTAAAAAAAATGATATCAATAGTTTGTTTATTAAACGGATAATTATTTTATTTTAAATATTCGAATTTCTATCATTACTAAAATAAATGTAAATATTTAAGCATTCTTTTTTCAATAGTTGAAGTCAATTAATTTCTATATTGAAAAGGTTGAATTTGTTTTTGTACATTACACATATAGATTGATATTTGAATCACCAAGATTTAAAAATAAATTATGTAATTATTTCTTTTTACATGCTTATGTTTTTGGAAATAGAATAATTGAATTGAATAATTTCTTTGGTTGGTTTTTGGGAGTATTTTAATTAAATAATTGTTTATTCTTTGAATCAAAATCTTTAAAATTTAAATGAATGGATTTATTTTTACACATAGGGTTTGCTATTCTAATTCCAATAATTAAAAAATAAATGCTCTAAAGTCAACACTTTTTAATTCCTGCTCTTTTTAATTCAATATAAAAATGTTGGTTAACTCGTGCCACCAGAAGATTCCACAAGAGAACCGAGCTACTTGATCGAACTTTCAGCCAATCACGCGACACCATTTCTACCAGAAACTGCTTCCAGGTTCCGGTCCGTCCGGTTCTACAGGGACGACATTGTTTCCTTCTTTTGTTGACTGTGGGAGAAAGTGACTTCAGTGAAACCACAGTATCCTCCACCAGCGAACGCGTCACCTGATAATTACCTGAGAGCCGTTGTGCACCTTGAAGTGCCGGATTAGTTCCCGGTGAAAAAAAAAAGTTAATTACGCCGCCATGATAGAGGTTCAATCCTCCAGGATTATACCATTTGACTGACACCCTGTCTGGAGACGGACGTGGGCGAGACAATGCTGAGACACGTTCAATGGCTCTTGAAGCTAAGATGCATTTCTTAAATAAAACATGAAGGAGGCTTTTTTCTTGACGCTGGAAACTTGTGACATATTCTGCGACTTCCCTCCCGAGGCCCTCGCCGAGCAGAACACCCATCAAACGTTGACCTCGGCGGAAGGTCAGACTGACCGTCGAGCCGAGACCTTCCCCCGTAGGGATGCGTCCCGAACAGGGTCTGGAACTGAAATACCATCATGGGTTCACCTCTGTCAGGCGCTGAGAGGAAAGGCTTGTTTTAACACTGATATGAACATGTAAATAAGTCATGGCGACTCTCTCCCTGCTCCCGCCGCTCTCTCTCCCTTCCTCTCTCTCTAAAAGCCGCTTGGACATTTTTAGAATTCCCAGAGTTCTGCTGACGTGGAGAAGGAGATGAAAGATTCATGGCTGTTTTTAAAAAAAAATTCAAAGGGATGTCCTGAACCCTCAGTACAGAGCAAAAGATATGATTTAGTCAGAAAGATGGAAATACAATGAGAGTTTGTTGTTTATTTTGGCTGTCGCTTAAGCCTCCTGTGGATATTATTTATTTAGTTTTTAATTTTGTGTTCGAGTTTCCCCTCATCCAATAAAAAAAGATACAGAAGTGCAGGGTCATTGAACGCACCAGCAGAGGGAGACCACGTCACGCAACAGAACTCACTCCCCTGTAGTTCTCGTGATTAAAAAAAGGAACAATAATATCCATAAAACATAGTACTGTCAGAAATGCGCGTTAATCTATTTTATTTATATTATTATTATGGTTATGAATCTCAAGATAAATATTTTACTTCATAGTTATAAGTAGATCCAACATAATGTTATGTAACTATTTACATTTTAGTCTCATGAATTGTCTTAACCTTAACCAGAGCGAGTTTATGTTCAAACGTGTTATTAGAATCATTATTACGAATAATAATTACTTAACATTGACTTTATGCATTTACAAATAATGACAATGCTTTTTCTTATTCATAAATATCCCTAGAAAAAAAGCCTAATAAACGTAAAACTTAAAAAATGTGCTTTTAAGTAGTTTAATTTCTTTCAATCAATTGTTTTTTGTATCAATAATAACAAGTATTTTGTGTTTATTATTCATTTATACTCTGTCTTGATATATATATAAAATACAGATACAAATATCATCTAAAACGATATAGGATACTATTTAACTATTCAAAAAGTCAATAAAATAAACAAAGGAATATGTACCATCTTTAAAACAATAATATATTTGCGTTAAAATCCCACTGAACACTAGTGACAATGAAATGGTAATGGAAGTTTAATGTTTTCTTTATTTACATTTTTCTATGTTAAAAAAAATGATTTAAAAAATACATTATATTATATATAGATATTTAAAGTTATTAAGGAGCTAAATATTATCAAATGATTCCGTATAAAGAAGGGGAAAATTACTTAAATGTTAATAAATAAATAAATATATATATTTTAACCGCTTTTGACTATATTTTCTCAAAAATGCTCGTGTTTGTTTAAAAAAAAACAGACGTAGTTCCTGTTGAATGGGCGTGTCTGTCGCAGTCACAACTTTTCTTCTGGACTTCTCGCGTCGTCTTTCCCAAAAAAAAAAAGAAAAAAAAAAAGAAACACAGGTGTCGCGCACGCACGCATGCACGCGCCGCGGGTTCCCGGCTGCGTCATCATCATGGCGGCCACGGTGAAGAAGTCACGCATTTCCTGAGCGAAGTTCGCCGGCTTCTCCCGCGGAAACGCGCGTAAGTCGTTGAGAAATAACCGCGCGTTTCGTGTCCTGTCAACATCGGCGTGTGTCTGTGTGTGAGTCCGCGTGAAGGTTTTTTGTCTGTGTGACGTTTTCACCTGCGCCGATTCACCTGTTGCGCTGTGTGACGTATTGGAAGTTGACTGTCCCTTAACTCTCGCGAGATTACCTTGTTTTGTTTTTTTTTGATACCACAACAGTTTCTACTGTGACTCGTTGTTTAATTGTGTGTGATTGTGTCACAGTGTTTTTTTGGGGGGATCAACACAACATTCCCAGGGTGGACATGGAGGGCTTGTCTCTGATGGCCCTGCTGGAGTGTCCCCTGTGTCTTCGCCCGCTGGACGTGTCCTCCAAAGTCCTGCCGTGCCAGCACACCTTCTGCCTGTCCTGCCTGCAGAAGCACCAGCAGGCTGCTCACGCCCAGCTGCTGCTGTGCCCGGAGTGCGACGCCCCGGTGCCCGGGGCCCGGACCGTGGAGGATCTCCCCGAGAACGCCCTGCTGGTGCGGCTCCTGGAAGGGATGCAGAAGGGTCCGGCGGGGTCCGGCAGGAACGCCCACGCCGCCCGCTATAGCGTCCCGTATGGAGGCGCGCTGGAGAGTCAACAACAACAACACCCGGGGCACAGTGAGGTCAGTGGGGTCGTGTTGTGTTTATACCAGTGTCATCGCCATCATGTGAACTTGTTGTCATCAGATTAGTGTCAGTCGTTCCTCTTGTTTAGTCTAGAGACCGATTATTTATCTTGAAACTTAACCTGGAGTCGCACAATATATCAGATTTTAACCCTATTTTTTAATCATTTCAACTGGGATTTAATTATTACAGATATTCCCATTTTAGTTCATATTTTATTGCATTTTTGTTGGACAAAGGTTGGCTTTTCTAATTCAAATTAACACTTTTTGCAACATAATTTTTTTTAATATTGTTATTACGTTAAAAACTCACACAAAAAAAACAATAGAGGTACAGTGGTGGTGTAAGGAAAAGTCTATACAGTTTAATATTATTCATTTTTTCAGTGTCGAAACAAGTCTTTCCTCTCAGCACCTGACAGGTGAACTCATACTGGTATTTCAGTTGCTCCTGTTTAGACGCGTCCATATGGAAGGAGATCTGGGCTTAAAAAAAACCCCACACTATAGTTATTCAACAACACTGTATTCATATTTTAAAAAATGTTTTTTTTTTGCAAATAATGTTACACATTTTATTCTTATCAATGTTATTGTAGTTATTTTATGGTTTATATTTCAATAAGGCGTATTTAAAATTAAATAATTTATATATATATTGGACATGCAACTATTAATGGCAGCGGTCAAAGGAACAATTGGGTCCAGCGAGATCCTGACAGTGACTGAGGACGAGAGGATGCACTCGACTCAAGCAGCTTTTAAAGCTGATGTTCAGACATATTTTTGTTTCAAAACAAATCGTCAAGAGTCATGTGGTCTGTAAATACTGCAACACCAGAGTCAAGTACTCGACAATACTACATATATATACTTGTTACTATAGTGTCACTATGTATCGTATTGTTTTCCCCTGTATCGTGATACTTGCGTGATTTTTGCCAATTCCGGTTTTTGAAAAAAGTCCGATCTAGACACTTAATAACTATACGCTGATGCACGGATCAGATGATGATCCAAGTTTGCAACAGAACATTTGGAGTGTGTTAAAGTACTTTTTGAACATCTTGAGGATGCCCAAAAACACAAAAATAATACTAACCGTCATCATTTTGGGCCAAATAATCGTCGCCTGAAATTTCTATACAGTTCCACCATAGTGTTGATTTCATTTAGTTCTGGAATTTTTGCCTTTACTAAACATGTGCAGAATAGTTTACTCACAAAATTGTCAATTTCATTGTAGTTCCAAGAACTTCACAAATATTGTCTAAACAAAACAAATATTTAACATATAAATATTTACAGACCATCGTCTTTTTCTTTCCAAAAAACTATGTGTTTTTTGTTTCATCGCGAACAGTATTTACAACCTAACTCTATTTTCTTTATGTTCTCTAAATTCTAGTAAACATTAAAAACTACTACTTCAATAAGTACCAACTTCGTAAATCCATCCATTTATGATAGTTATTCAAAGCATTCCAGTGTTATCTCTCTTCAGTGCATTCCTGGCATACCATCTGGATCCAAGGGGGGTTTAAAGGATCCAGAACTAGTGCAGAGAAAAAACATAAAACACAAGATTAGTGTCTAAAACACATCATCAAATCATTGAAACAAAACATCCATGTGGCTAAAGTGACAAAATCGGTTAGTGTCTGTAGAAGATTTTTTTATGGTTGCTAAATGAGATTTCTAAAGTTTTGTCAGTGGTAGCCTGTTGGTTAAAACTTTATAATAATAATAAGAATCCATTTGATTTGTATTTCACTTTGATAAAGACATGACCTCTAGTTCAACACTGTAGAAAACTGACCAGAAACTGTTTCCTTTAACTGAGAAAAATCTCTAAACTTACTTCCATGTGTTTGTGTCTTCTTGTTTAGAATATTGTAACATTTTATTTTAGTGTCTAAACAAGAAGGATCTGTCTCGCCTGCAGTTAATACAAAACTCTGCAGCGAGAATTCTGACCCGCTCTAGTAGAAGAACTCACATTTCTCCGATCCTTAAAAGTCTTCACTGGCTGTACATTTCTTCGACAAATCTCAAAGTGCTACAGTTTTAAAGCAGGATGGAGACGTGAAAACAAGATAAATACGTTAAAAACAAGATACAAAACATTACAATATAAAAAGTAACTATATTAAGTTGGCTGTATGCCTTAAAAAAAACATTTTATTTATTTCCTCGAAACTTTAACACAAATCCTGAATTAATGAAGCTGATTTTTCTTAATTGATTGTGTTTTAATAAACTTTTATGAGCTCCTTGGCTGAGGTATGTGGTGTCACGGTGTTCAAGTTTTTATTTGATAAAATTGTCTTTGTTTTCATTGTCACCATGTGTGTCTAATTACTCTATCATTTATAATTATATTTCGTCATATATCAAACTATGAAATGTCAGATTTATTTTCATATTCTTCCTAATTGTCACTGAATATAATGAATCTAATGGTCAGAAAAAACCCCATCAATATTCAGATGCAGTCGTGATATTAATAAATGAATCATTAAATACAATCGTCACTGAGAAATACACAATCTTCAGTTTAGTATACTAGTGTCTGTATGCGTCTCCCGTGACGTAGCATTAATCAAGTCCTCCGCATTTTATGAAATATACATTTATTACTCAGCAGTGGGTGTTTTTTACTTCATAAACATGAGCAACAGCACATTGTGACGCATGAGAACAGGGACGTGGATCAGGGTCCTCGGGGTGATTCTCTGATTCCCACAGAACAAAAGTGAAGACGTTTTCTCTTCTTTTTTTTTTAACCGAAGGCATTTTATTCTGCAGCGCTCGTACAGTCGGAGTATGATCCGCCGATGGCGTGAGTCGTTATTTCAATTGGAAAACGATACATAAGAAACTGAACAGTGTCGGCTTGTTTCCTGATCTGAGGTCAGCTAGAGTTCACAAGCCTGGCTTTCTGCTACATGTAACACGGAGTTGCGTAATCATCACAACATCTTTATTCTTTCTCTTGCATCGTGAGCTGTGGATACTTTAATTATCAGGTTCAGTTCATCAAATTTGACTCCTTATACAGTCAATCCTCTGCTCGAACAAGATCCTATGGCTGAACATCTGTCGTTTCTACCGCGTGTTTCTATAAATCACAACTCTACTTGTGACAGGATGAATCAATGCTGGTGTCAGTTTCGAGGGAATAACCAGGCAAACTGCTTCTCAACTTTCTGTCGTATTATACAGTTTTCTCTGTCGAGATTCATTTTAAATCCGTCTCTGTTGTCATCTGATCCGTCTCTTCCTTTGTGGATTTTTTAACAAAATAGATAAACTATTGCACAAACTTCTTTATTTATTAAAATACTTTCCTATTATATATGATTTAAATGTTTTTTTAAGAAAAAATATAAACAAAACCGAACTTGCTTCTTATTTGACCTTTTGTCAGTTGTTAAATGCCCTATCTGTAGTTTTTAAAAATGGTGTTTCTGGCGTACCCTAGTGTTGGAATAGTGTATCTGCAAACTTCTATTTATCTACCGTTGACATTTGACTTAATGTACATTTGTGTAGAATTAGAGACTGATTTATTCACTTTTTATATTTTAAGCGTTTGTGAATTATTTAATGATATTCAATTATGAAATAAAAGTTTAATCGTTCTCCACCCAGTGTGTTCTCTTGAAGTACAACATTTAAAGTCTGCAGTTCTGACCTCACCACCAATCAAAAATATATTCACCTTAGATCAGATTAAACTCTCCAGCGTATTGTTTTTGGTTGTTTTTTTTGCGTGCTTATTATCCTCAAATTTTGTATCTTAAAGAAAGATGAATAAAACTTTATTGATCATTAGGGAAATTACTTTAATGTCTATTTATTAATTATTTTATCTGACTTTTTTATATTAAAACCAAATGTATATGTTGAATGTAAAATACTTTCTTACACATGTTAAGATACAAACTTGTTCCTGAATTCTCTGTTTTTGAAAAGTTAATGTTATAATTAAATAGAATAAATCTTGTTAAGTATATGGACAATAAAAAGGCTAATATCAGGGGTTGGACAGAATAGTGTATAAACTAACAAAACATACATTTTGTGCTGAAAGAAATACTACACAAATGTATGTCGACATTTTCTTACACCCCTAATCCCTTGTGTTGCAAGGGTTAAAAAAAAAAAGAATATTGCAAACTACTTTATTGTTAATTCAATTTAAAAAAATCATTATATTGTTTATGGATTCATCAATTGGTTCTAAACCCTGGTGCATGATGGGAAGGATGTCCTGAAGTGAATCTAGCCGTCATCATATTTAAAGGTTGGAAATGATGTAACTCCTAATAAGTCGCAGACCCGACACGGTGTCACCGAGCAACGCCCGTCAAACTGCATTAAAAAGAGTGTATTTGAAGAATTATAAAGATTTATTCTTTTTAACTTCACACGTCATGGACGGTTCCTCCTTCTGCTTCTCAGGTCCGAGTCCGGTCGGAGAGGAGTCCGGCGGGAGAGCTGGTTCCTGCCCACGGTGCTGTTATTACCCAGATCCAGGAGGCAGATGACGACTGGAACCACAGACAGCTGATGAGTCAGCTTCAGCAACCGGCGCTCTGCAAGGCTGTGTGCGACTTCCACCCGGAGCAGATGAACGTGGAGGACGGAGAATATTACCTCAGGTTCCTCAAGGTACAGTTCTCTAACTGTTGTAGTTTTGAAATAATGTTAATGGAATTGAAGGGGCTACAGTAGCTTAGGAACTCGCTTGCACAACACACAGTATAGGATGGAAGAAGAAAAAGCTGCAGAGTGACAAATCCTTGAAAGAAAAAAAATCAAAATATTCGACAAGCTTTTTTGTTTTCTTTTGCTAAAAGACACATGGATGGTCGTATACCTGGTAAAAATGGTCTGCTTGAATCTCTCCTCAGTTGCGAGCTTCTCTCCAGGTGTGTCAGCTACCTAACATGTTATTATTTTGTATTTATTTCGTATGAGTTCATTTTCTCCTCCCTTATTGCCTGGACTTGTCATCCTGGTATTCTGACTAATGCCATGGTAGGGTTGTAGGAAGATATTGCTGAATACAAATATTGCTATTTTGAATTCCCTTTTTTACTCATGATACTGTATTGATTTTCGACAGCCCTGTTTAAATTCCGTTATTTATAATTTAAATTGAAATGGTCACCGCTTTTGATCATTTTTTTGTTGCAATTAAACTTTCGGCCACTAGATGGCGGCAGTCATAACATCCTCCGCTGCTAAAGGAACAATTAAATCCTGTGAGATTTTTTTAAGCTGATGTTTGAACATATTTTGTTTTCAAAACAAATGAAAGCAGTTACGACTTTGTCAAGAGTCATGTGGTCTGTAAATACTGCAAAACCAGAGTCAAGTACTCGACAATACTACAAATATATCCTTGTTACTTCAGTATCACTGTATATACATCATATTATATATCATATCACCAGATTCTTACCAATACACGCCTCTAATGGATTGTGTTTTCGGTTGAATGGATCAAGATTATTAAAACGGACCATATTCCCAAACAAAGTCGACCTTTATCGCGACCCTTGACCTCATGTATTAGCCCCATAAGCCGACAGAGCTACACCTCTCTCTGTCTCTCTCCTTATAAGCCATGGAGTAATAGAAAGGGCAAACCTGTAATTCCACTCTAATGCCTGAGTGGCCGATCTAGTTTTAATTAGGTACATTAGAGACACACACACGTGTTGTATGTGCTCCACCGCACACACGTTTACCCTTTCTTTAAAGACTCGTCAATGAGTTTTCGTTAGAGTTTCCTTTAAGAGACGATATAATTCCCACGTCAGTCACAGCTACATCGCTGAGGCCCCGGTTTTAAGACTCCTTCATGTGGCTCCGAGGTTTAGGATCAACTTTTAGGTGGATTCCAATAAGAAATAATTCAAATTAAGTAGGTTTTAGCTGCAAATAAAATGCATGTGTTTGTGGTATCCCTTGTGTTGTCTCTGGGTCAAGGTGAACCGAAGGCCCGAAAACAACCATGTTTGTGGTATCCCTTGTGTTGTCTCTGGGTCAAGGTGACCCGAAGGCCCGAAAACACAAGCGTCTTTGGTATCCCTTGTGTTGTTTCTGGGTCAAGGTGACCCGAAGCCCCGAAAACGCATGTGTTTGTGGTATCCCTTGTGTTGTCTCTGGGTCAAGGAGACCCGAAGGCCCGAAAACACATGCGTCTTTGGTATCCCTTGTGTTGTTTCTGGGTCAAGGTGACCCAAAGCCCCGAAAATGCATGTGTTTGTGGTTTCTCTTGTGTTGTCTCTGGGTCAAGGTGACCCGAAGCCCCGAAAACGCATGTGTTTGTGGTATCCCTTGTGTTGTCTCTGGGTTAAGGTGACCCGAAGGCCCGAAAACACATGCGTCTTTGCTATTCCCTTTGTTGTCTCTGGGTCAAGGTGACCCGAATGCCCGGAAACAAATGTGTTTGTGGTATCCCTTGTGGTAACACATTTGTTTTCTGGCCGTTGGGTCACTTTGACCCTGAGCTAAGACAAGGGTTAAGCTAACATAAGGAATAGAACTGATAAATAGAACAACAACATTGAAATATTGATGATAAATGAAGCGTCCAAGAATAAAAAGAAAACTCATACTTTATGTTGAATATATTTTGGTAAACGTACATTTTGTTCAGCCCATGACAGTGACCGCTTAAAGATTTTAATCCCTTGTTTGATCAACTTTGAAAGCATCGTATTACTCTGTGACGAATGGTGTCGGAAGTAGCATGATGTTTAATTTGTTTAAAAATACCTCCTAAAATAACTGATAAAACAAGCTAGTGTGAGGTTCTGGCTTAACTCTCATCTTTCTCCAATTGTATAACCCTTTTTTTTCTTATTTAAATATGTTGCTTCTTCAATAATTTATTTAGATTTCAACACGTCCCCCCTTTTTTTTTGGGGGGGGGGGTGTTTTTGACTGGCACCACATTTATCCTCCCTGTATTACACACAAGAGTCTGAGGGGAAGTGACATAAATTAGTCAGTGGTCACTTCTTGTTCCCTGGATGTCTGGAAGACTTGTGGAGCCGAAGACCTCTCTTAGTGACCCTGAAGGTTTTTTTTTTCTGAGAGCGTTATATAAGGGGCCCTCCATTAAAGCGCACTTCAGCTCTTCTTCTAAATGCAGATGGTCAAATGGTTTCTTTTTTTTAGAGCGAGGCCCGGAGACACGAATAAGCAAGAGAGGGAGGAGTGCTCGGCTGAACTAAGTGTTCATCCGACGGGGCCGGATCGTTGTTCTTAAACCAAGTTCTTCCTCTGACTTTTACCTTTCTTTTTGTCACACGTGTCGGTCCGACAGGGAGACGTGGTCTCGCTGGTCAGGCGGGTGGACGAGCACTGGGTGGAAGCCAAGCTCGAGGACAAGCGTGGACTTTGCCCTCTTCAGTATTTAGAGGTGAGATCCTTCCTTCCTTCAGTTCACTCTTGACTTTACAGCGTTTTATTCATGGACGTCGTGCTCTGAAAGGTACAGTTGGTGGATGAACCCCTGAATGTATGTATTTATGGTGTATTTAAACAGTTTTAAAACCTTTAATAGATGGAATGAAGACAACATCCTCCATTTTATGATACATTTCTATTAAAAAATACATTCTAAATCGACATTTATTATTGTTTTTTCTCTATTTTAAAAAAAAGAAGGTACTTTTCAATTTAGTTTTTGTTGTCTTTTGTTGAGACTTTTTAACCTAAACCAGCTTGATTACATATATTTAAAGTGTGCTGTATATATATCTATATATATCTATATATATATAGATATATATATTATATAAATGCCACCAGTAAAAAAAAAAGTTGAGCATAAAAGTTGAGCATTTATTAATACTGTATATACACCAAAAAACTTCAGGGCAAAATGTTGAGATTTGAGGGGAAAACATGGGGAAAAAAGTGAACCCAAAAACTCAAAATTGCAGAAAAGTAAGCAAGTAAGAAAAGGTTATTTGTAAAAAAAACAAAATGACTATAACACAAAACGTAAATAATTAAGAACTTCAGGATTGGTTGAGAAATGCTTGAGTGTTAACTGTTGTTTACTCCCAGTTTTACATCTTAAGTTGATAAATATGTCATAAGTTGTTCCTCCCTTCATCACTCTCTCTTTTTTTTTAACCACAATCTTTTTCTGCTCTTTTATCTCTCCTTCCTTTGCCACTCACTTTTTCCCTCCACCTCCTCCTTCGCTCGCCTACACCTCATCCATGTTTTTTCTTTCTCCCAAACCACGCCTCCACACAGTTCCAGTTGTCTACCTCCGTCCTCTATTCTTTGCTTCTTCTCTTCTCTTCTCCCTTCCTCTCGTGTGGAGCAGCCAGGCGTGAAGACACAGTAATGCTTTCTCTGCCTGGGTGGCATAACGGCACGTCACTGTGGCGAGTGAAACGCATTTATCCTGCCAACGCCGCTGCTCCGGGTTCAGGGAAGCCTTCCCGGCCTGTTGGCTGCTACTTATCTCCCAACAAGTTGTAGTGTCGAAGGGAGAAGAAGGGAAGGAAAGGGTGGGCGTGTCGAGTCGGCTGCAGATGCCGGTAACAGGTAGATCCACCAGGTGTTAGATGGATCCCCCCGACCACGGATTTTCCGGACTGCTTGGATATATTCCGATCACCGCGGATCTTTACTCGCCTTCTTCTTCTCTCTGTTTCAGCCAAACCTAGTGGCTGCTAAACTACTGGAGGGTAAAAGTCGGAGGAGCGAGTCGGCCGGACTCCTGCACTCCAGCCGGGGCAAGGAAAAGATCTCGGAAGCGCCGAAGAGAGCCATCGAACATTCCCGAGTCCTGGACGAGTCGTCGAAGACCCCCTTTATCAATGCGTTTCCCCTCTACAGTCAGTGGAAGCAGCAGCAGCAGCAGCAAGGCGGCAACCTACCCCGCGGCGGGACCAAAGGTGAGGGCGGCAACGTCAACGTGGTCAACGGCTTCAACCGCCAGGGTCACGCCGCTCACCGGCTCTCGCTGCCCCCTGCTGGCCGGTCACACTCTTTCCCCTCCAGAGTGAACTCGCAGCGAGCCCGACGCCACTCGGACAACCATCGGCGGCACCATTCCCATGTGAGTCTCCACAATTTAATGTTTAAAAATCTAATTATAATGGAAAATAAAAACTCAAACTCACTGTATTATATAATACTCATTATAAGTGTATGAACCATTCTTTAAAACTTTATTTTTGTACACTTGACGTCCATTATTAAGAGTTATTTTACCAGAAAAACAAATGACAGCGTCGGTTGGATGTTGGACGAGTGTTTGCAGGAGACTATTATTGTCCAGTTATGACATCAAGGATTTATTTTACCGGCTCTTATCTCGGGTCTAGACACTAAAGTCTTCGTTGAGTAATCAGACGCAGGTGTTTGGCATGAGTTGCGATGTGTTTTTCTTTTTAAGCCCTTCTGACAAATGGTGTTGTCTTTGGAAGGAGGATAACGTCGGGCTTCAGGAATGAACAAAAAGGTGTTGGCTGTGTAGTGGATGCTACGCTTTCTTTCTTTAAAAACACTTTAACTGAAGCTTGTGATTTCTTGACATATAGTCTTTATTATTTGTAGTGTGAGTGACACATTCAGAGACATATTCCACTTTAATTGATTTGTAAAAATTGGGTTATTTTTCAGATTATTTGTATCGGGATATAAGAAAAAACGGACACAATACTACGTGAAAACAACACGATCTGCTAAATATGTGAAAGGAAAAATGCATTGTTTGAATCTTAAATAGTCTCAAGGTCATTTTTTAAAACTTTTATTTTAGGTAGGTGCTGTCAGTTTTACTGGACACTGGGTGACCAATAAAACTTGATTACACAAGAGGACAAATTCCTTTTTTGTCTTAACTGTTATTATATAATATCACTATATAATATACAATATACAACTTGTATAATGGTGATATTGATTAGCCAATTTTCCTTAACCTCCATCCTTAACACTGGGAACTTTTTTTTGTCACCATATAAACATGAACTTTAATCTTCTTTTGGTTTGAGCCAACCATCCTGTGTATCGTCTAACGGATCCAACACGTAACTTCTTGAATTGTGGTACTGTAGTAACTAGGATCTATGTGTAGTATTGTCAAGTACTTGACTCTGGTGTTGTAGTATTTACAGACCACGTGACTCTTGACGAAGTCGTAACTGCTTTCATTTGTTTTCAAACCAAAATATTTCCAAACATCAGCTTAAGAAGCTGCTGTAATCAGTGTATCCTCTCGTCCCCAGTCATCGGCTGTATCTTGCAGGATTTCATTCTCCCTTAGGACGTAAGGAACGCTGCCATCTAGCGACTAAAGGTTTAATTTCAAGACGAAACAAACAAATGCCTTGAATATTTGCACGAAAACAACAATAATTTTATTTCATGTACAATTAATTGAAGTATAAACCATAAAATATATGGTTTTAAAGCCTATGTATATTTCTATTTTAAAATATTGTGATATTTAAGTGTATCAATGTCGGGCCACATCAAAGGACTTGTTGCCATATGTTTGAATTGAAACGTGTGCAGTAAATACTATGACTGTCACAAGGAGCTCTCAAGGATTAATGTAGAAATAATAGGAACATTTGGAAGGACAAGAATTACTCACAGAAATACAGAATGTAAACACAATAGTTTGGTTATTAATGTCAGAAACATTTCACACTCATGAGGGCCACAAAGACTCAAGCAAAGGAATTTATGTGACTTTATATTATAAAGGTCCACACTTTGCAATAACGTAACCGAGCAGCTGGGACTGATACGTCTGTGGGCTGTGAAGGAAAGAAGATGACCTACTTCCTTTATTTATGAGCCTTCATAATCGGTGTGGTTTACATGGACCACACACACACATACCTTCTTCTGAAATATCAACTTTATGTCTGTGTACTCTTAAGATTATCTCCCGTTCATCAATCCATAATGTTTGTGTCTGGACGGTTCAATTGTCCAAACATTAATAATCTCATCCTCTATTCATCTAATGAGTAAATCCTTTCAAAATAAAAGCAAGTATATACAAAAGTTGGAAAATGCGTCTTTAGACGGATAAGGAAGCAGAATGATTAATGATGGTCCACTTCTTGGTCACATGTGGTCCAAGTTAACATTTTTCTACGATGCGTCTCAGATCATGGAGAGTGTGTGAACAAACATGGATGAGTCTGAAGATGCTGTTGCTGGAGGACTTCTTCTTAAAGCTCACTTAACTCGAAACATGAAAGGAAATATTAAGAGTGAGAAACTGATTCAGCAGAAGAAGTGGGAGCGAGATAAGAGAGTTTGATGTGGAGTGGGAGGGCTGGAGAGTCCCTCCGTGAGTCTGCTTATCTCTCTCTCATGTTGCTGATGATGAGTCACTGGTGAAATGTGTTGCATAACAGAGCCCTCCATCTCCCCAGCCTTCCTCAAACTCCTTCCTCTTCACTAAGCAGGTAACGCTCATTTGTTCGTCTGTGGGCGTGCGAGCGAGGACGACGCCGCACACTTGAAGTTGATGCTTGAGGAGCAAGAAGTTTTTCACTGCTCATCTCAACTCTGACCCCCGCAGCCCACCAGCTGTGGCTCTCATCGACAACAAAATGTCAAACTTAATCATGCGAGGGGCAAAAACACGATCCAAGTCACCAGCAAAAAATATTTTTACATTCATAGAACAGCTTAAAATGGCAAATTTATTTATAATTGCATATAAATTTTATCATAAAAAATGTCTCATGTGCTTCATCAAACTCAACACAAGAGACATCCTGATTTTCTCTTTATAGCACAATGCTTTATTTTCTTCAATATTTCTGACTCATCACCATATATGCTCTTTTCTGGACTAGCAACATATGTCCTTCGAAAAAGATGAATAAATATGATTATCTATATAGATATCTATATACACACACACATATACAGTATATGTGTTATCAAGGGTTGAAACCGTTGTGTAACCTTTGACACGCAGTTTCGCTTTATAACCACTAGAGGGTTCTGTCTACAATCAAACTCCATCCTCCTAATCCCATTAGAGTAAAGCCCTTCTAGTATGGCGAGTTACCAAAGTATTACTCCACGAGTCACCGTAATAATGCTCTGCGAGTCACCGTAGTATTACTACGCGAGTTACCATAGTAATACTCCGCGAGTCACCATAGTAATACTCCGCGAGTCACCGTAGTATACTCCGCGAGTCACCGTAGTATACTCTGCGAGTCAATGTAGTAATACTCCGCGAGTCACCGTAGTATACTCTGCGAGTCAATGTAGTATTACTACGCGAGTCACCATAGTAATACTCCGCGAGTCACCATAGTAATACTCCGCGAGTCATCATAGTAATACTCCGCGAGTCACCATTGTAATACTCCGCGAGTCACCATAGTAATACTCCGCGAGTCACCGTAGTATACTCCGCGAGTCACCGTAGTATACTCTGCGAGTCAATGTAGTTATACTCCACAAGTCACTGTAGTATACTCCGCAAGTCACCGTAGTGATACTCCGTGAGTCACCGTAGTATTACTCCGCGAGTCACCGTAGTAATACTCTGCGAGTCACCGTAGTATTACTCCATGAGTCACCGTAGTATTACTCGTGAATCACCATAGTAATACTCCACCTTATTACTTTGCTAGCTCCATATTAATAACCCTTTCAGAGTAGTACTACAAAACAAAACTATATTTACTTTGTAAATGACGAATATTGTAAACCCTGTAGAAGTACTATAAACCCTTCTGTGGAAAAGCGCTCTACAAATATAAATTACTTACTTACTTACTTATGTAAGAAGTACTTTGTGGTACTTTGGTGAAGAAAAGATTAGAGAATAGTTGGTTGATGCTTGTGATTAATCCATTCAAATAAGGTCAGGTGACTCATGACAGGAAGTGCCAGAAGATAACAAACTAAATGTTGTTTTAATGTTAAATCACCGTCTTTCACCGTCTCATTGCTCCTCTAGTGTTATTTTTAAAAGGCAAAAATGAAGTTGTTATGACAACAGCTGGATGAAATTAGCCGTTGTAGCTTTTAGCTGTGACGTCCAGATAACATGCAGCTATAACCAGCGCTTCCACTCGACTAGAGCCTGAAAGCTGTAATAATGGCCCGAGGCGAGGGGCTTCCTGTTCTATAGCATGTGAATCCTACATAGTGTTCACGCTCCAGCGTGACGCTCGGAATATTTAAGAATCACCAGCACGGCTTCTCCGATCCAAAGAAGAGCTGTGAGGCGTAAGAAGAGGAAGAAAGTGAAGTATGTCCCGGAGACAAGCGGCTCACGGTAGAGACCGATGGAGCTTTGTTTTACTCCCTGAGTGGTGCTTAGAAAAGAACGTTCTTTGATGGAGATGATGCACTTTATCATGTCGGATGTATAGCTTCAACACATGGTGACTACACTGACATGCGTCACATGTTAACTCTGTTACACAAATGTGAGCTTTGTAGTCCTCGTCAAATGATATGTGTAAACAAATGTAAGATCTGTGAGATGTTACAGCAACTTCTTTG
Organism: Callionymus lyra; assembly: GCF_982586985.1. NCBI lineage: Eukaryota > Metazoa > Chordata > Actinopteri > Syngnathiformes > Callionymidae > Callionymus > Callionymus lyra. The sequence goes on from NC_141826.1 coordinate 17,551,807, forward strand.
GATGGAGGACCCTGAGGTCTTAGTTATCCCGCCACAAAAAATCACTGGGACGTTACATACCTCTGCCAAGGAGACGATTACAAAATCATCTTTTGGAAAAAACTTTTGAACAAAATCATGTGAAAATGTGTGATTTTTGTGTTTGTCTGTGTGTGTGTCTGTATGACCATGTGTCTGTGTTTCCATGTGTTTGTGTTCATGTGTGTATTTGGGTCAATGCGTGTGATCGTGTGTTTGTTCAAGTGTGTTCACATGTTTATCTGTGTCCTTGTGTTTGATTGTGTCCATTAGATTAGATGGACTTTATTAATTCTGATGGATACACACGTGTGTGTATGTGTGTCCTTGTGTGTGATCATGTGTCAGTGTGTGTTTTCATGCGTGTCTGTGTCCATGTGTTTGTCCTAGTTTGTGTGTTCATGTGATAGTTTGTGTGTGTTTGTGTACGTGTTTGTGTGTCCATTAGATTACATAGACTTTATTAATCCCATTGACAGACATGTGTGTGTTGATGTGTGTATGTGTGTCCGTGTGTGATCATGTGTGTGTTCATGTGTATTTGTAGCCATGTGTTTGCCTGTGTGTGTTCATGGGGTGTACAGTTGTGCGTTCTTTTTTTCAAAATTATTTTTAAAATCAATAATCACATGAAATAAAACAACTTTCATGACAGAAGAAAGATAAATAAAGTGTCTTCATCAGGATCTTAACCACTGTCCCTTTTTGGTTTGTGGTTTCCTGTGTGTGTAGATCTGTGTGTAGTTGTGTGTGTTAATATGTTTGTGTTTGTATGGTTTCATGTGTCCGTCCATATGCATGTGTCCGTGTCAGAGATGACTATCATAATCACTATTTCTCAGAATGTCACGTGTCATTATACAATATAAAAGTATTCTGTCCTGTCCAGGGTTATCTTCATCTGCCCTCATGACAGAGAAAGTGTGAAGGGTTGATCAGGAAACCCTGGGTTCTATCCCCGGGTCCTACTCTCCATCACCTCCTCCTCTCTTCCAATACCAGAGCCAGAGCCTTTTTTCCCAGCAGCTCGTTCAGCTTGTTGCCATATGTTTGCAGTTTTAGAGCCCAGTTGGACCGACTAGCTGCTCGACAAATGTATCTGGTGTCCAACAAGTAAAACACGGGACCACAGAAGTGTGTCATCCTAGTTTCTATTTATGTTGTTTTTCTGAACCAGTATTTATTAGCAGGCTGTGTAAAAGAAAAACGAATTAAATTTCTGCTGTATTTATTCTTGCTGTCTGGAAGATGTTTTATTTAAAAAATGTTTTTCTACAAAGTCATATTAGCTGTTCACACTTTGATTTACTTAAACATAAAATTGCAATTATCAAACTCCTGCTGAGGAGACTGAGGGATGAAGTGGGACTGTCTGGGTATTACAGTGGTTCTCGTCATACCTTGCAGTTTTAGTGTATCTGCCAATCAAATAAGGTCTGAATCAGTGGATCTGTTGTGTGGAGTCCCTCAAGGTTCCATTTTGGGTCCTTTATCATTTTTGCTGTACTTTATTCCCTTGGGTTCAATTATTCCGAGATTACCTGATGTTTCTTATCACATTTTTGCTCATGACAGCCAGCATTAGTGCTTGTTTAATCAAACTGAGCCCCTGAGGCTGAACAACTTAGTCAATTGTTTGCTGGATCAAACAATGGCTGGGGGAAAAAAAACGAAACTCTGGTTATTGCTCCTGATGATAAGGTTCCGGGGTTGAGTCAGTACTCGGGTGACTTGGTTCAGTCTGTCAAACTGAGCCTGAGAAACCTGGGACCTCATTTAAAAAGTAGAAGAAGTTTAAATGAGTACAGACGAGCTTCGGTGTAAATGTTTATATTTTACATTCAGGGTTATTAATGCAAATATTTAATGTACAGAGACAATCGGGGGCTTATTTGAAAGGTCTTAAAATGGAGTTTAACAAGAATAAATGAAATGACAACAATAACTTGAAACACTGAGTAGTGATGATGAAATAAAGATGGTCTGGTCGTCTGAGCTTCATATGAATGTGTGGCGCAGCTGCGCAACACGCTTGTGAAATCTTATTGATGAAATAAAAGCGCCATGTTTACAAATCACAAATGAACAAATCATGTGACGATGTATTTATACAAGTGTTTTTCAAGGAGATCTCTCTGATCACGTGATCACATGAAGGAAACTTTAGCTGCTTTTTTTCTGCAGCTTCACTTTGATAAATCTGACATGATGTTGTTTCACAAGAACGTCTGTGACTCTTGTCGAGAAAGACGCTGACAATTTTGTTTGTTATATTATAAAAACAAGCTCATAATTCCTTTACGTTTTCTCTAAATAGTATGAAATAGCGGATTACAATATTCAGCAAAAACTATCAATGTTGTCTTAATAAATACAGATCATCAGTTTGGTGAACGAGAACATATTTATAAGTTTGTGAATAATTTAATATCCACTCGTGTAACTACAAACACTTGTGTGCGTGTACATTTTTGATCAATATTGATCGTTAATATAACATCTCAACGTGACTAGTGAGGCTGACATGCATCTGAGCGGTCAATAATTAATTAACGTTTAACAATTAACGCTCTTTTCCTTATTGATTCATATGGACTTTGACATGATAAGGTAGGTCCGTGCGTTTTTTTGTACGTTCGACCCTTTAGTACATGAGGCCCCAGGGTGATGTATTTGACAAAGACATGTCTGTAGTGCAACAAAAAATGTTTCCTTCAACTGATGAAAATCTCTACACTATTATAATCCATGCTTTTGTTTCTTCTCAACCAACAATTTATTCTAAAAAAAAATATATATATATATATTTCTTATAGTGAGTTGTTGTAATCTACTGTTTCCTCCTAAAATAACACTTTTTGTATTCCACGTAACAGAGCGAGAAGAAGATGACTAACTCAACTCCACCCAACATCTCTATGGCTCTGCTCAACCCTCAAATGTCTTCTGCATCGGCTGACGGCAAAACCGCCTCCGCTCAGCAGCAGCAGCAGCAGCAGCAGCTCTCAATCAGCGTGTGAGTCATTCCATCAGATCATACCGGAGACATGAACCACACGCGTGAACACAGCGCCGTCCTTTTGTCGAGCGTGTTCTAAACTGTCACCTGGTCGACACCCTCGGCAGGTGTTCCGTGCTCTACTCCTACAAGCCGCGGCGCCCGGAAGAGCTGGAGCTGAGGAAGGGCGAGATGGTGGGCGTGTACGGGATGTTCAAGGAAGGCTGGTTGCGTGGGTTGTCCTTGAGGACGGGCAAAGTGGGGATTCTACCCAGCAACTTCATCACCCCCGTGCTCAGGTAAAACTGATTCAATCTTGAACGTGAACTCTTGCTCAAGCACAACACCCCCTGATCTTAACCCCTTAATGATGGAACACCAACGTCACCTGGTTCTATTTGGATGTAAGGGCCGTAGAATAGAGGTGGAAAATATCAATATCTTGATATAATCGCGTTATTTTACACGATACTTTAGCAATATTTGACAGCAATGATGTGATTATAAATAGTTGGTTTTTTTTTTGCTTCAAATCAAACTTTATTTGTTTTACCATACTTCTTTAATGGTTTACAGTTCAATAAAGTGTGTTTAAAATGAATAAATAAATCGTTTTTTAATTTACTTTTCTATTTTTACAATTAACATGCAAGTTTTCACTGCGTTTGTTCATTTTTGTGTTGCAATTATACCCCCCAGCCGCTAGATGGCAGCAATGTCTTCTGCAGCTAAAAAAAAGCAATAAAATCCTGCGAGATCTCGGCGATGACTGAGGACGAGCGGATACAGTCGACTCAAGTAGCTTTTAAAGCTGTTGTTTAGAAATATTTTTGTTTCAAAGCGAATTAAACAAGTTACTACTTTATCAAGAGTCAAGTCCATGGTCACAAATCGCTTACAAAATAGTACAAAATATTGCAATATATCACAATATTTCACAACATATTGCATATTGTTTAATAAAAATTTTAGCTGTTTTAATTTTCATGGTGGGTATTTTGCCCCCCATTTTGGCCCCCTTACCCTTTTCCCTGCTGCTGGAGTTGACTGTATCCTCTTGTTCTCAGTCGTATATGGGATAGGATAGCGTTGGAGGACACAATGACTGCTGCTATTTAGAGGCCGGAAAAGTAATTGCAAGACAAAAATGAACAAACGCTGTTAATATTTGCATGTTAATTGTAAATAATAATGGTAATATTAATTGCAATATAATCCAATAAAAATACCTAATATAGATAATGATAAAATGGGATGTGAAAGCCAAATATTTTCACTTTTTACTAAAAATTAAATATCAATATAGTGTTGTTGAATATCGAAAGGGTGTATATATCTGTGTGATTATATTTATTTATTTTCTCACATTCATTTTATTTTTGTTTGTTTGTGTCGTTGCCGAAGCAGAGGTAATTTAATTACATCAGATTCCGATCAATAAGCAGGAGTCAGGGGCATGATGGGAAAAGACGAAATCCTGCCTTCACACCTTTAATGAGTGTAGGATGTGTTGAGGTGAATATTCTGATGGAAGCCGATCAACTATCCTGTTAAAATATCTGCTGCAATCTGACGGCAAGAGCAAGGGAGCCAGAGGAGGTGATGATAGACAGGAAGATGATGATGATGATGATGATGATGATGATGAGGAACTAAATCATCAGCTAAAGGGAGCTCTAACCTCGTCCATCATATTAAAGGGACGTGATATTCCCTGCCCTTTAATTCTAATGAAGCTGAACTTCATCCTTCACTGCTTAGTCCGGGGTGATGGAGGGACCCGAAGTAGTAGCTCTGAAGTAGCATTAGGCGACAGATAAGAGTGAGATAAAGAGTTCCTTTTGGATTCAATATGAAAAGTGGATTTGAAAATATGTTTTTTTCATATTTAATGTTCATGTGTTTGTTGAGGCGGGAAACATTAACCAAGAATAATCTTCTCGTGTGTGACTGAACTACTTCTTCCACAGAACATCAGCCAGACTGCTGGAGACCAAGGCGGCGAACATGTCCCCGCAGCACAACATGCCAGCTGGAAAGAAGCCCAACACTGCCAAGAATCCAGCCGTGGTCCTGGCTCTTGACCGGGTCAACAGCGACGGGAACACGCACTCATCCGGACACGGACCCTCCGCCCCCAACGGGTTCCAGCAGGCATCGGGCGTCGGCGGAAAAACACCCTACTACGGGGGGTCACAGGGGTGGGACACGGTGAGGCGCCTCTTCGCCCCACACAAAGGTACGTTTGTTTCCTTTTCCCGAAGTCACAAAGAAAGTCCCCCTCATTTGTCTTCTTTAATATTCACCAGCGTCGAATTTCTACAACCATTCATCCAACGTGAATGGTCCGTCCAACTCGCAGCACTTTGTCCAGGCGTCCGGTTACTCTCCGGCGCCACAGAGGAGGAAGAACTTCAGCGTGTTGTCGAACCCTGGCAGACCGCTGGGCTGGATGAGCGAGCCTGTAGCGCGCCCTGCTGGCGCTGCGATGAAAGAGCGCGACTTCAGTCATGAGCCGGTGTATCATCGTGAGAGACATCAGTCCACCGGGCCGCAGTCCATCCTCGTCCGACCGGACAAACACAACACAGACAGGGTAATCTATTGGTAAAAGTTTTTGTTTGTGTTCTTAAATGCGTTTCTTTTGTGGTGTCAAAAGAAACATATCATAAAATATTGAAATAAGATAACATAAAAGCAATAGAAAAACAGAACCAAGCACCAAGGCAGCCATTCTGCATCGCCTAAAATACTTCAAATTATTTTATTTGAATTATGGCACTTAAAGGAAAACTTTAATGTCATAATAAAAAGGTTAAATTTGTGATTTTCTTTGTGACTTTTGTTTTACTTCATTTCAATATAAATTATTAAGTGTATTTTGAACATTCATACAATATTCAAATATATATAAATACAAAAAGGAAAACCCTTAAAACGCTTTAAAAAAATCGATTCTACAGTTTGACGCAAAACATAATAAAATATTTCTACCCATATATACATATAAATGCATAGTATATTAGCACTTGTAGCATTACATAACATATATACGCAACATAAGTAGCGATGTAAGCATGATATTATAAAAAAAAAGTACAACATTCTTATCCTTATAAAATAATATACGGTATATAATATAAACTGATGTAGTATATTATATATCTATATACTAAGCCATGGTATTTACACATAAATGCCAATTTATACTTCCTGTAAATATATCACATACCAAGTACATTGCAATATAAGGGTCAACACTATCATGTTCTTACAAATAGTACAAGTACAAATATAAAATATTTTTATAAATATTACCTTTTATTTCTTTGTTTTATGTATGTCTGCAGACTCTTCCTCAAATCCCTCCACAGCTTGATTCGTACATGCTTTTCATATAAATCCAAGCCTTTAGATTATTTACTACATTCCTTTCCATAATCATTCCATGTTTTTTTTTTGGCAATTATTTCTTTCTTTGTACATTATTTGTGCTGTTTTGAAATTTAACCAGATACATACATTACAGAATGTGTGATTCTATAAATGTACATTTGAATAGACGGAATTTATTAATGTATTGATAAAGTCGATATCATCAGATTACATTTTCGATGTCCCTAGAATTTAGTTAAACGCTTCAGTTTTTTTCAAGATATTGACCAGAAGACACAAAACTAGAATGTTTTTTCTTGGCTAATAATAAACAACAAAACTGCACTCTTAAGATTCAATACTTTTTTTTTGTCCCTCCTCAGCCTACCAAGTCTGTCAGGTTCATGACAGACGAAGAGCCGACTCCACGCCTTCGAACCTCTTCTTGGTCGTCGGGAAATCAGGTTCAGTTCAACAGTCACTCCGCCCTCCCTTCTCTAGAAGTGTGGGCCCCGTCACTCACCCTCGGGCGAGACGGACCGGGCATCAACTTCAAAGAAGGAAAAGCCCCAATTTTCCGGAGGGGTATGGAAAGCGTCCTGTCGGATCTTAACTCAAACTCCCAAAAAATGTTTCCTCATCCACTGCTGTCGGCGGCGTCGGCTCAGTTCAGCCCAGTCAGGTATGTTCGAGTCGCCTCTCGACAGAAAGGCTGATCTGACATCTGCTTCTTTTTTTTTTTGCCTCCTCAGACACAGAGTGGCCAAGACGCATCTCGCCCAAACGGACTCTGAACTCAGCCTGGTCCAAGGAGAGCTGGTCTTTGTACACAGGCCGAGACCTGACGGACGTTGTCTGGTGACTCAGGAGAGCAGTGGACAGACTGGTTTATTCCACAGTAACGTTCTTCAAGCATTAGAAAGGCTTAGCTAGTATTTTTCAAGTTCAATGGATGCCAACATACCAAGTAACTTATGGAGAGGAAAGTCCTCTCCGTGCTTGTATGGGCTTCCTCAGGGTACTCTGGTTTCCTACTAATAATCAAAATAAGTTTGTGGACTCGAAAGTGCCCTGCGTTTGTAACAAACCGTCCATTAAAGAAGTCATTTGAGTTTTTTTTTGTCCGACGATGTAAATGTATTAAACATGTGATGAGATTTTGCACAAAGATTCCCACGGACGACTGTTCGCGGTTCATAATTTTACACATCAAGGTGAGTGCCTTTTGTCAGAACTCCACAGGGTCAACTTAATTCATCATGGATCTCCATGACCTGGATGAATGAGGACCTACATGAACATACTTAATTTATCAGAGGAGAAGTGTCAGAAATCATAATAAACTTTAAGAACGTCAGTGGATTATTTATTTTCTTATTATATCTGGAGAATTTTAAACATGATTGAGTCTATTGTGAGCACAAAATGGTTCCATTGGGGTCGAATTAATAATTAAAAAGCAATAATCCAAGGTTGAATTAGTCTAAAAAAAAGACAATGGACCATCGTGAAAAAAATGTAAATTTCTTCTTTATAGTAGATGATTTTAAAAGTGTTTTGAATCCACCACAACAAAAAAAATGAACAACAAACGTGCCCATGCTTTGACACGGAATGATGATGATAGGGTGTTATGTCATTGCACTGGTCGTGATTGCCACTGGATGTATATTGTATTTTAAAAATTAAAAATAAAACATCTTCTGGATTTTCTTTCCTTGCTTCCTTTTTTGTCACAAAAACAAATGCATGGATTATTTGAAAATTGAATGCCGTTCCCCTGCCCATGTTTCCTCTTTGCAAGCAGGTTTTTATTTCTTTAAGACAAATATTACTTACTTTAGAGATGCTTCGATCTGAGGAACTTGATGTTTTAACTGCAGCATCCCTCCATCGCCATCTCTTCCACGCATGCGCACTCGCCCATCCTCAGTCAGACGGGCTAGCGACGATATGGAGACAAACATCCTTTAATAGCAAAAAGGAAAAAATCAAATGAACAAAACTCTCAGATACTATCTCCTGTTTCCTTTACGCTTCTCGCAGTAGCCTTAAGATGCCGGTAAGTTGACAGTTGCCAGTTGTTCTATACGTGTTGTTTTTTTAAAGGGTTACTCCCTTCTGCCAGTGATGTGATGCTATGTGGCTAGCCAGGTTAGCTTCGCCGATATCGCTCGTTCACATGAAATGGCGACGTTCACGGTTCGGGTTTGACTTTTTTATCATTCACCCGTGAGGGTGTTTGCTTTAACGAAGTCGGTTTCGACAAATGGGATCGAATACATTTGTCATTTTCTTGTCGCTAGCCGGTCAATGCTAACATTTGTGTAGCCCCTGCCTAGCAACCAAACATAGCGACCGATGGCTAATTTGAAAAGGTGTCTTTATTTTATATATACTGTATATTTAACCATGTTCCTTATTTAAACGATTGTCATAATAATTCGTTAAGCTCTTCTATTCTCTCCAGGATGATTTGTTGAACACGAAAAATATATATTTCAGTTAATGTACGAAAAAGACATTGTGGTCAATAAAAAGCAAACAATATTTAATTTTTTGCAAAGGTGCAAACATTTAAGAAGTAAATGAAGCGATGCAATGAACCAAATGAATCTTAATTTCTACAAATGTAGGATTACTGGGTTTAAGAATTTCATAATTGAATATAATATGATTTTTATTTATTTATGGTGACCATATTCAGAACCTGCAAAAAATAAGACACATTTTTAAAAATGATGTCACTTTAAAACAAAACTTGAATGTGATAATAAAAAGGTTAGATATGTGATGATGTGTGAGGGTTTTATGGGATCAGTGATTTTCCCGCGCTTCTAACTCAGTTTAATACGTATTCCTAACTCCTGAAAAAGACTATTGACCTGTCCTCCTTGAGAACAAAGTTGTGTTTATAAAAAATATATTCATTCATCCAATTCAGACCTGGGCAGAGTGCGGACCTGGGGCCACACTCTGCCCTTTGACTCCGCCTATGTGGCCCGCATGAGGTCAAAATAATAATGAAAAATGGACCATTTCTGATGGCTACCTAAGATCTCTGTTTAAAGTCTTATTTTTTCTTTTCCTTTTCCTCTTTAGTGGTATTGTTTTTTCATATTTGATGAATAATCGTATAAATTAAACATTCAATTTCCTCTTCTATTTGTTCAAAATCTTTAATGAAATGAATTGTAAAATAAATCTATATTAATTAATGTATATGATTCAATTAAGACTAAGATTTATTTAAGAATGTTCTTTTATTTATTTTATTTTTTCCCCATCCAAAAAAATGTTTCTTTGTTCCTTATTTTTGGCTTGTTGGCCCCATATAACAGTCACAATTCATTATTTGGCCCTTGAGGAAATTTAATTGCCAAAGCCCCAAAAATACATTAGTAAGTAAGTAAGTAAGTAATATTTATTTATATAGCGCTTTTCGAACCCAGGGTCACAAAGCGCTTTAACAATCAAAACAATACCCAAAACAGTACATACTTCAAAGATCAAGATAATACTAGTGTCTGTAATCATTCCGACTTTTATTGAATTCAATAAACAAATCTCTTCTCATTTAACAAATATTAGAAAAACAGTGGTATTACATTTTTAGAATAACACTCTGGTGTCAATTATACCCAATATAAATAAACTCCAAACAAAAACAAAAAAGAAAAGTAGCACATTCTTCAATATTTGGCTCATTCCTAGAAATATTCTTTGTTGTTATGACAACTAAAGCCTCAACACTGAACATAAAGAAAAACGTACTTTATTGTTTAAAGTTAATTTTCTTCAGTCTTTTTTTTGTAGAAGAGTTTGTGCAGAGCTGTTCTGTGTTTTTAAGTGTAGATATGACATTTCCGTTGTGATGAAAACAATCTGAGGATGCAAAATGCAGTATAAAAAGTGATTACATCGTTGTTAGACAAGTCGTGTAATCAGAATACACGCCGTTACTAAGTAAAGCCTGGACCGCAAGTTTGCTACTGCAGCCGCAACACAATTAGATCTCTACTGTAACCACATACAATTACAATGTCAAAAACAAGTTGTATAATGCTCTACTTATTGAGGTTTTTGGGCTGGTGACGGAAATTAATTATTGTAAGAGATGAATCAAAGATGATTGAAGATGTTTCATTTAATTTACTCTGAATACAATGGTCTGTAATTTGAAGACAATATACACGCTGCACAAAAAAACCCACTTCCTTTTTATTGTCATTATAAAGTACTTCATGCACTCTATGGAAGTCATTTTGCCTTTAACAGTTGGTTGTAACAGAGCTGAACAGAAAGATTATTGTTGGCTCTCCATAACTGACTCCACGACGTCCTGTTTTTTGCAGAGCAACAAGCAAGAGAGACAGGAAGTGAGTGACAATGTCAAGGTGGTGGTGCGATGTCGGCCCCTCAATCAGAAAGAGAAGGTCAGCCACAAACAGGCCGTCAGCGTGGACGAGATCCGGGGAACGATCACCGTCAACAAACTGGACTCGCAACAGGAGCCTCCGAAAACCTTTACATTCGACACGGTTTTCGGACCCGACAGCAAACAACTGGACGTTTACAATCTGACAGCGCGGCCCATCGTTAACTCTGTGTTAGAGGGATATAATGGTAAATAGATGATTATTTATTTTGTGGGGTTTCATGTCAAATATGTTTTGTCTTTAATAATGATTTGTCTTTAGGTACCATTTTTGCTTATGGACAGACCGGTACAGGCAAGACGTTCACCATGGAGGGGGTCAGAGCTGTGCCGGAACTCAGAGGGATAATCCCAAACTCCTTTGCTCATATTTTTGGACACATTGCTAAGGCGGAGGGTGATACTAGGTAAGTTCAAGACCCATTCCAGCCAGTTGAGTGGTCAAGATTATACTTCTGTTTATTATTATTGTTTTGTTTTTAAACTCCTGTTTTTTTTTGTTTTTTTTTCCGCTTTTTCTCTCTATTTTTTTAAAATGTTTTTCCAAACACAAATGTCAACGCTGTGGGACGAATAAAGGAATACTTTAACTTATTTTATCTTGGACTACTAGAGATACTTGTTATCATCTTAATCAAAATCATAAACTTTTATTGCCAGCGTTATAATATGTCAGTACCAAAATTAAAGAATGAAATCAAGACAACGCACATAACAAGCAATAGGAAAACAGAACCAAGCACCATAATCTTAACAATTTTTATTATTTAAATAAATGTAAATTTTGAAAAACTTTTGTAACCAAAGAATTTCAACCAAAAACATTTTAAATTAGGGTTGATAAATGGAAAAAGAATATAAAATATTGTCATCATTGCCAAAAAACGAACAAAACAAAATCATCCAATGATCCAGTTGGATTTTAGAATATTCCTGCAGGGTTCTTGTGAACCTTTAAACTCTTAAAGAGCATTGAATTCATGAATCTAAAAAACAGTGCTTTAATTGGCAATAAAAGTCTTAAATCAAAGTTTCAGTCTTAAAAAATTGTGAATATGTGATAACTAACATTTGATGTTGGTTAAAAATATCAAAATATTGGGTGATATTTTTTATATAAAAATAATAATTTACAGATTGATGCGTAAAGTGAGGGGTAAATTCAAAAATATGGTAAAAAGTCTTAAATTGTATTTAAAAAATCATGAATTTAACTTCTCTTAAACTGATACTGCTCTTGTACTTTCACAGGTTTCTGGTTCGTGTTTCGTATTTGGAGATTTACAATGAAGAAGTACGAGACTTGTTGGGCAAGGACCAAATGCAGAGGCTAGAGGTAAACAAAAATCACTTGTACAGTAAATGAGAATGTACATGGTAACAGCTTTGATTTTCATTATATTAGCAGTTTAAGATTGTGACCGTAGTTTACAATATTTTTGGTTTGCAGGTAAAAGAGCGACCTGACGTTGGCGTGTATATCAAAGACCTCTCTGGTTATGTGGTGAACAACGCTGATGACATGGACAAGATCATGACCCTGGGCCACAAAAACCGTAGGTTCTTTTAAGATCTTCATAAAGCAGAGAAAACCCCTAGAATTAAATGAAATTCACCGAGTAGTAACCATTACATTTTTCACTTGTTTTATTTAACTACAAAAATCGACTTGATCTTGAAAATTTAACATGCAGTATCATCCCTTTTCAGTGCTAATAATGCCAACCAATCACTTCTTTCGATCACTTTTGACTCGGCGAAATAGACGTAGAGTTCAAAAATATAAATGTAGCTACCAATCAACCGTCACTGAATGCCGTGAGAATGGGTGTTCACTGTTTTGTTGGCACCATACTAGGTTTTGTGATAGTGTTAAAGATGTTGTTGAAGTTTGTGACGATATATTTAAATGTTCTGCACTATATATATCTATATATATCTATATAGATATATATAGATATATATATGTATATGTATATGAAGTACCACTGTATTTGTTTAAACCAATGGTTTTGGCAAGAAAACATGTTTTAAATTTCATTTTGTTTGGTTGTATTTTAGGTTCAGTCGGAGCTACAAACATGAACGAACACAGCTCCCGTTCCCACGCCATCTTCACCATCACCATCGAGTGCAGCGAGAAGGGTGTGGACGGGAACCAACATGTCCGCATGGGAAAGCTACATCTGGTCGATCTGGCGGTACGTCCCGCATAATTTCCTGAATCTCTTTTGACGCTACGAAGTTGCCGCTTCTCACACGATCCCTCCTCTGCGTCATCAGGGATCTGAGAGGCAGGGCAAAACGGGAGCGACCGGTCAGCGTTTGAAGGAGGCGACGAAGATCAATCTCTCACTGTCCACGCTGGGCAACGTCATCTCCGCCCTGGTGGACGGCAAGAGCAAACACGTGCCCTACAGGAATTCCAAACTCACGCGACTGCTGCAGGATTCGCTCGGAGGCAACTCCAAGACGATGATGGTGAAATATATTCGATGCAATCTGACGACTTGCGCTTTAAAATAATATTTTGGAGTGATTTTAAAATCCGTGTGGATCTCAGTGTGCAAATATAGGACCCGCTGACTACAACTACGATGAGACCATCAGCACGTTGCGCTACGCTAACCGGGCTAAGAACATCAAGAACAAGGCCAGAATCAACGAGGATCCCAAAGACGCTTTACTGCGGCAGTTTCAGAAGGAGATCGAGGACTTGAAGAAGAAGCTCGAGGAAGGTGAAGAGAAACTCCCGTGACACTTCCTTACGACTAGATCTGAACTTGAACGCTGTTGCAGGCGAGGAGATCTCAGGCTCCGACGCCAGCGGATCAGAAGAAGTGGACGACGGCGACGAAGAGGGAGGGGAAGCGGGAGAAGGACGGAGGAGAAGACGAGGTGAATATGTAACTATTAACGCGGTCATTCAATTGGTGGGTTACATTTTAACATGGATGTAAAATAGTCCCTCAGGGGTCACCCTTTGTGGTCCTGATGTTTTATGATTAAGAATATTCATTAACATTGTAGAAAGCTGCAGTCAGCGACAGCAAAGCAACTTGTCAACGTTAAAACTGTAACAAAAAGGTGATATATTTAAAAAATATAAAGGTTTATTGTTGTCAGATATTTAGAATTATCTATAATGTTTTATAAATCATTATTATTTTTATTGTTGTTCATTTAATTATATTCATTATTGCTTGGTAGTTATTTATTATTATCTTATGACTGTTTTCATTATAATTTTTTTTTTTTTTTTTAAATGTGTACTGTATATCCTAATAGGTGTATAAAGGTATATCAATCAATCAATCAATCAATCAATCAATCAATTACCGCACCTACCTTACTTAAAAAACATCTCCCATGATGCTTTTCTACGAACTGGTCTTATAACGGATGGCAACGAATCAATAGCTACAACACTGCATTTACATTTTAGGTCTGTTCCTTTGTCAAGAGTAATCGACAGCTGTGATTGGTTGGCTGGGCGGCAAAGCATAAGGAGAGGTGTTCAAGTCATCCGTACTGAGAGGGGCCACAATTGCAATGTTTAGTTTAGGCAAGTTTAAATCAATATTTTGAAACAAATGTAGTTAAATTAAACGTCTACAAAATTAAGTGGTCACTACCTTTTCGTCAACGCCCTGCAATAAACGAGGGGCCACTGTAGATTCCAAATAATCTGGTTGATGCTGAAATCAGTTGATGGCCATTGTGAACAAGTGTCACCTGTCACACATTCAAGTTTTTGTAAACATGACTGCGTTGGTAGAAAATACTTTTTCCTGCTTCACACCTTGAGTGATGAGAATCGGTGAGTGAACCTGTGAGTCGTGACGCATGTTTTTTGGTAGTTTCCCCACATTTAAGAAACCATGACATTTCATCATTTATAGGTTTCAACGTTTCTCTTTCCCTTGTGTTATCTCAGGTTCAAGAGGCCACTGAAAACAAATGTGTTTGTAGTATCCCTGCAGGAATATTCTGAAGTCCAACATGATCATTGGATAATTCTGTTTTTTTGGCAATGAAGAAAATATTTAAAATAATTTTTTCATTTATCGACCCTAATTTAAAAAATATTTTGGTTGAAATACATTGGTTACGAAAGTTTTTCTTTAATGATTCTTTCAGGTTCACCAACAACATAAATTGAGGATTACAAATTTGTTAAAAAAAAGATACTGTAAAGATTATGGCGCTTGGTTCTGTTTTTCTATTGCTTATTATGTGTGTTGCCTCTGACTCAAGGTTTCCATACATACATATACAGTGGTTCAGGTTGTTCACCTTGACCCTAAAGCAACACAAGTTATAAAACGATTTGTATTTGGGCCTTCGGGTCACCGTGACCCTGAGATAACACAAGGGTTAATAAAATAAAACACTCTGTGGTATAATCTTCTATCAAACATTAAAGCCAAACACATATTCCACCCATTTGAACTGGTTTTTCAGTCTTATTTATAAGTGTCATTGTCTCAAACATGTATTAGTCTTTATTAAATTCTAGCTTGTTTAATGTTTGATTGTAATCACGTTTGGACACATATAACACTTCGTGTCAAGGTAGAAAATAGTGTTTAATGTTTGTACCTAACAGTCTTTTATAGATCATCATTAACTGGAAAATGATTTTTGCTTTTGGTATGACATTTGAAGCTAAAACTCCAACTAAATGAGTCCTTAACTTCATGTCAGCTAAATTTAAGAAAATAAAAGCAAGAAGCTCTGATAAATATGATAATTTGTATTATTATTATGACGTAAATTGAATTTCAATGAGCTGAAACTTCCGCTGGCTGTGTGTAGGAAGTTATATACGTCATATCAGGGTTTCCTGTGATAAGTTACTTCTGTCTCTTTTTCTCTCCCCTCCCCCCCTTCCTCTCTTTCCTTGATGCAATTGTGTTTCCAACTATTACTAAAGAGGAAAGAGGTTGGTCTGAGAATCTGCATGGTCCGACTGACCCCCTACAAAGACCCATGAATCATGCCGAGCGCTACCATATGTTTTAATAATTGTTATTGTTCCCGAACAAACCTGTCTTAACCCCGATGATTGACAGACGCTTCACTAACAGGCTAATAAATCCAAACCCCTGAAATTACTAACTATCCTTAAAAATATTAATTTTTATCAGTTCATGGTTTTTATTTTCAGGTCGTTCTCTATGGAAGTGTTTCAGTGCCATCACACTATTGAATTTAATATCAAATTTGGAAACTTGTTTCTGAATTTCTACCGTTTTTTATGCATTTAAATATTTTTCAAACAATTTAATTTAATAATTTGTAGATTAAAAGGTTGAATATTTTAATTTCATTCTTAGCCTTTTTTTTTGTCTAAAAAATGTTGGTATAATAGCTAAAGGCTACATATATATATATATAAAAATATTTAATTTATCAAATATATATTTTTTAATTAAACAAATTGTATATCAATTAAATCATTAATTTTGAAAATATTCTATTTGGAACAACTATACAAAAAATCAAGAACAAATTAAAACCTGTCAATTCATATCTAACTATTCCAGAAAATAATGAAATGCTACAGAAACAACATTTCAATGTAAACAAATGTGTAATTCAACCATTCAATATTCTGAGAGACACTGATATACTTCCATACTTAAGAAGTAAAGTACATTTTCAGTGATTGTGCTTCAACTGTAATTGTCTCCTCGAAGGGAAAAAGAAGGTTTCTCCCGACAAGATGGTGGAAATGCAGGCGAAGATTGAAGAGGAGAGAAAGGCCTTGGAGGCAAAGCTGGACATGGAGGAAGAAGAGAGGAACAAGGCGAGAGCCGAGCTGGAAAAAAGAGAGAAGGATCTTCTTAAAGCTCAGTGAGGACACGTCTGTGTGTGTGAACGTTTGTAAGCAACGATCACTCATCTCTGCTGGTCTTCATCCGTCCTCCCAGACAAGAGCATCACCTGCTGCTGGATAAGTTGTCGGCCCTGGAGAAGAAGGTGATCGTGGGCGGAGTGGACCTCCTGGCGAAGGCCGAGGAGCAGGAGAAGCTCCTGCAGGAGTCCAACAGTGAGTTGGAAGAGCGGCGCCGGAGAGCGGAGCAGCTCCGCAGAGAGCTCGAGGAGAAAGAGGTGAGAGTTTGACGCAACATCACGGCGTTTATTTAACCCTTGCGTTATCTCAAGGTTAAAGTGACCCGAAGGACAAATGTGTTTGTGGTATCCCTTGTGTTGTCTGTGGGTCAAGGTGAAAAACCTCCACCAATGCATATGCATTTCTGGAAGCCAGGGAGGTTGTTCACCTTGACCACACAGAGACAACACAAGGGATACCATAAACACATTTGTTTTTTCAGGCCTTCGGGTCACCTTGACCCTGATATAACACAAGGGATACCACAAAAACATTAGTTTTTTTGGGCCTTGGAAATAACATTATTGTTGAGCATTTAATTGTTTTTGTTTTAATAATTGAATTCAATGATTTAAACATTGAAAGATGATTTTTTTGATGAACATTTTCTAAATTCAATATTTTTTAATTCATAGCCTTTTTAATTTTTTATTGAGATAATAGTATAATGTTGCCATCAGACATTACAAAAGATTACCGAGCTACTTGATCGAACCTTTAGCCAATCATGTTGGCACCATTACGCCGACGTCTTTATATTGAATTTAAAAGACTACACATTTAAAAACATTCATTTTAGATATTTAATATTTTAATTATTGGAATAAGAATGTCTAAATCTATGTGTGAAAAATATATGTTATTTATTTAGAAAATATTCAGATTTTTCATTCAATTATTTAAAAAAATAATAGCAATTCCACAGCACTCTTTGTGGAAAAAACTACGTTAAAAATAAGCTTGCAGGCGCGTCACTTGAGGAAAATAAAGTTTCTTTTTATAAGAAAAAAATAATGATAAAGAGGTTCAGTCACTTCCTTTCCATTTAATTTACTGTAAAAAACATTTAGATCATAATCAGCTTCGCAGAAAACTATATCCTGTCTTTATCTGTCAAAAAACATCCGGTTTCTAACACAATTATTATCACACATTTCATTCCTTTTCGTCTGTTTTAACTAAAATACCAATAATGTCAAATAATCAGGTTTTAATCAATGCTAAGAATCAACAATGTTACTAATCAAGAAAAAATCAACTAATGTAAGTGAAAATAAGTTACAACACTCAAACCGGTTTCTTCACAAAAGTAAAATGCATTCTGCTGAACATTTTAACAGCAAGAGCGACTGGATATTGAAGAGAAGTACACCAGCCTTCAGGAGGAAGCTCAAGGAAAGACCAAGAAGCTGAAGAAGGTTTGGAACATGCTGATGGCGGCCAAATCCGAGGTGAGAACGAGCTACAGTTGAAACCTTGTCCGTGTCTGAGAATTACTCTTGTTGTTCATTTTGACTACTGTTACCCTCAATATCAACTGGGTCTCACGGATGATTGGTTGTTGTTCAGATGGCTGATCTGCAGCAGGAGCACCACAGAGAGATCGAGGGTCTTCTGGAGAACATCCGACAGCTGAGCAGAGATCTGAGGCTGCAGATGCTCATCATCGACAACTTCATCCCAAAAGAATATCAGGTCTCACTTCTCGCCTATTTGGATGGATGGATAAACTTTATGGATCCCTCTAGGGGGTCTCCTTCGGGAAATTGTTTTTCCAGCACACGGCACTAGATAGATAGATTCATGAAACACGAACAATAAAAATAAAGTGCAAGATGACACAATCTAGATCTAAAGATGAAGAACATAGATCAAATAAAAAGGTACTAAAATTTACACGGAATAAAATCATCTTTTCACTCCACTCCTGCCTCCAAACTCAGAATTAAACATCGTAATAGCACGAGGAATGAATGAGTCCCTTAGTCTATTAGTGTTACATCATGGTTGAAGCAGGTGGAGTGATATTTATTCGTACGTCGGGCATAGAAATGTCAGTGAGTAGATTAAAAAAATTAAAGACGAATCATTTTAAATTAAGAGGTAATTTCTTAGTTGTTTATTTTACAGTTTTTGGGCAAAGTCTCTTGATAAACATCAACACAGAAATGAGAAATTATTTGGTGGCCCTGATATCACATCCACCTTACTTATGGTGCCAACAAAACGGTGAACTCCCATGATGCCTTTCTACACACTGCTCTATTTAGAGACGGTGGATACTGTATTTGAATCCTACGATTATGTTGCCATGTCAAAAGTCATCGACGGCTGTGATCGGGTTGGCTGGGCGGCAAAGCATTTAGAGAGCTGTTCGGGTCACCGTTACTGAGGGAGTTGTTGACAGGGATGTCAATGGTTTGCAAGCTAAAATAAAAGTTGTGAATTTAAAAAATAAAAACCATAATCCCGCAATAAACGAGGGATCGTTGAAACGTTGTTCTGCAGTTTTTTGGGCCACTTGTTAATGCGTCATTAAGAAAATGATCATCAATGTGGGGGATTGTTTCCAGTTGCTGGTTAAAAACCTTCACTTCTGCTGCATTGCAGGACATGATCGACAATTATGTGCACTGGAATGAAGACATCGGGGAATGGCAGTTGGTAAACTAACTTCTCATTGAGTTTCTTAAGTTCTATTCCATCGGTTTCCCATGTTTGAAGTGATCTGGGTGATGTTTCCCCTTCAGAAATGTGTGGCCTACACCGGCAACAACATGAGGAAGCAGACGCCGGCGCCGGACAAGAAGGAAAAAGACGTGAGTTTCCTTGATTCCGGGCTCACGTATTCAGAGTTAAAGTTTGGAAGTGTGAGCCTATGTGGTGGTTTTGTTTCTCCTCCTCTAGCCGTTCGAGGTGGATCTGTCCCACGTATACCTGGCCTACACCGAGGAGAGCATGCGACAGTCGCTGATGAAGCTAGAAAGGCCCAGGTCTTCCAAAAGTGGCAAAAGTGGCCGACCGAAGACTGGCCGAAGGTAAAAACCCTCATTTTATCTTTATTTTTATTATTTCACAATCCTATTAAAATGTTGTCGTCACAGGAAAAGATCAGCGAAGCCTGATGCTGTGATCGAGTCCCTCCTCCAGTGACGACTCCGTCGCTCTTGACGCCGATGTTTGGAACAAAGTCAGTCATGTCATCGCTGGTTATTTATAAGATGTCTGTGAACGCACTGTACAGCCGAGGGCGACGTGGAGACGCCGTTGTTAAGGGAGCACCTGTCATAGGACCGAGATATTGTGTTAGTGGTTTTCGTGGGAGATTTCTTCCAACATTTCAACGTTTGTACGTCTACTAACCCGGGGAGGGGTCATCATTTCAGCATCACGTGATAAAATCTGAATCCACTAGATTAAACGTCCTGAGATATTTGAAAGAAAAAGTCAATATTTGAGTGTTAAATGTTAAAAATATCCGCCGTAAACACAAAAGAGGTCAATGAGGAATGTTCTTAAGTCGCATTATCTTTCCCTGGTTTATGGATTTGACTACAGGATTGTAGGTGTAACACACATTTTAGGGCAGGGGTGCCCAGTAGCTCATGTGACATGTGTGATAAATTATGATGGAGGAAAAGAGCTCAGATTGGCTGCTGTGCGTGTCAATCAAATGGTTATTGCACTGATTGGTTGACGATTTGATTGACATGCAAAGCAGCCAATCTGAGCTCCTCCCTCCTCCAGCGTACGCACGGCAAAGTTAACATGGATCAAGAATTCCCGACAGGCATTTCACGCAATTCAAAAAAAAATGAGAAAGTATTAAAAGTTTGTTTTTATAATATAACGAACGATCATTTCAAATCTTCAATACAAGAGTCACAGGAACATCATCGGTTCTTTCAAACTGAACTTAAGTCGAGCAAATCTGATGAAGGTAGATCTTTTGCACTTGGTCATTTTAAAGGTAGCTCGCGGAACCGAAAAAAAGTGTGGGGCACCCCAGTTTTAGGGCAGGAACTCTACTTTTCAACTCAGGCTGATTCGTTCAGAGACATATTGGATGCAGAAGAAGTGACATTTCCAGTGGTCGCCATAGCAACTCTTAAGAAGATGAAGAGAAAAAATTCAAAGTAAACAATCATTTTTTTTCAATTATATCTCTTTACATTGCTGATCTTGGAGAGTTTATTCATGTTCAAGCCACACTTGAGCTGTTTTATAATCAAACGAGTGAGGTTGAATCTACTCTAATCAAGTCCGTCAATGACCTTTAACCCTTATCTCTGCACCATCTGCTTCGTTTTCCCATAAAGATAAGTTAATTGCTCATTCTGACTCAGTTTGGACCTAGAGTTCTCCACAGACTGTTACACTATAATCAATAGAAATAGAAAAATCATAAATAAAAGTGGATTAACACATTTAAAACAGACTTACGTCTAAAATGTTTTGTGTTTAAGCAGGTTTAGCTCAAACAATCTTCTCTTATCGTACATTTCAGTCTTCAATCCTTTCAACTTTTGACATTTTCAAGCATGACATTTCTTTCACCCTCATGGCCGAACACCATGCATGCCAACGCCTTTACTTTAGTGCCATTTGAGTTTCCTTTTCTGAGGTCGAAACACTAACGAGAAACTGTATGCCTTAGTATGATGCGAAAAACTCTCTGTGCTTGTTATTTCACTTCGTAGTGGTTCTTGTAGAGGCCGACTCATGTTTGTCAGATATTTACATGCACCTAACCCCCTGGATATTTTATTTATTAAATTATTTGAAACCT
Organism: Callionymus lyra; assembly: GCF_982586985.1. Lineage (NCBI taxonomy): Eukaryota > Metazoa > Chordata > Actinopteri > Syngnathiformes > Callionymidae > Callionymus > Callionymus lyra. The sequence continues at coordinate 17,573,324 of NC_141826.1, forward strand.
TTATTTGCCATTTCTTGACTGTTCTGGGTTCAAATGAATGAGAAAAGATCATATTTCATATAGTCTAGCAAGTTAAAAAAAAATATATATCCATCCTTTAGGGCAAAAAAGAAAACACTCAAATGTAACAAGTTTGATCCGAAAAAACATCCGAAGATTGTCTGATTATATTAAGTGTGAATGTAAAGAAACTGATTTGAATATCTTATCTTATTCAGAGGTTCAAAACATGAAGTGCAAATTAGAAAAAGAAAATAAATTGGTGAATAAACTATATAATTGCCTACCTCAATATTTATGAACCTTCTTTGTTTTATTTTTATTTACAGGTGCTAATAAGAGTCTCTGTTATAAACAGTTTATTTGACTGTAAATGTTTCTATACCGTTTTAAAATGTCGACTAGGTGTGGTTGTGGCTGAATAACAACTGATGAGTCAAACATTAAAAGACAAGGAGGTCGTAACATTCAATATAAGAATAACATTTTATTTGAATCAAAGCAAACTGGAAAAAGACTAATAAATAACCAATTTAAAATAAATTATGAAATAAAATATTTAAAAAAAATAAAAAAAAGTCTTTTAACTATTGGAGGTCTCGGACCGTTCGATCACGGCGCAGGTGTGGATCTCTTTGACCAGCTTGGACAGTTTTATGGTTCTAGTGGTGTTGAAGCGAGGACAGACGTGACGGACGCCATTTTCCTTTTGGAAACCAAAAGTTAGAAAATTAGACGCTTGAACAGGAAAAGTGGGTCAGAATGAATGAAAATTGAAATCCACCTTCGCGTTGTACACTTCCAATTTACGGAGGAGAGTTGAAATTTTGGGGGAAACCGCCTTTTTCAGGACCTTCTCCGCCAGACAGAAGAAGCCTTTCTGTGGAAACAAAGAGGTTTTGTGTCAAGTCTAGAAACATTTACATTTTTTTTGGGGTGGTTGAGTAAAACAAACCTTGCATGGATCAGTCTGGTTGTACACCTTCATGACTTTCTCATCCAGCTGTTTGAATCAAAAACAATATTAGAAACGACTAAAATAAAATATCAAATAGTTGATCCTTACTTGATGTTTGTTCGCATTTTCCGCCTCTTCTATGACTTGGCTTAACAAGTCTTGGGTCGACGGCGGCGAGGGCAACGACGCCGAGCGTATCGACGCGGTCATCAGCATCAGCATCAGCGAGAGGTTCAGAAAGGTACACTTGGTCATGGTGCAAAGAAAGATAAATGGCCAACGCTCTCAATTTGTGAAAGAAAGTGATGATTTTGTGTTCATAGGTGGTGATGCCACTCTTTTTATTCACATTACCAACGACCACAAACGCGTCAGATAGGCGTGTAAGCCGCAGAGATCTGATCTCGAGGTTGAAACTTTCCTCTGCGTCCCCCGTCTTATCAATACCAGCACAATTCCATAGTTAAGACTAATGCAGGTTGAATTTGTTAATAGAAATATAGTCATTAATATAATAATAATAATTGTTGGCTTATAATTAACCACAAAGTAGAAAAAGGATTAAGAAGAAAAGTAAGTAATTTTTATTTATATAGCGCTTTTCCAGACCAGGGTCACAAACTGTTTAACAATCAAAACAATATTCAATAAAGTATATACTTTAAAGGTCAAGATAAAACTGATAACACAACAGGAGTTCCAGAAAATCAAGGAAAAGCCTGAACAAATAAAAACATCTTAAGATGTTTCTTGAAGGAGTAATAGCATCATAATTACTGAAAAATAAGAAATAGTAATTGTAATTCACTATTCTAAAGTCTTTTTAGTCTTTCAACTGTTATAACATAGTCAATGTTTTACAATTTACGACTAATGGTAAAACACTCATCTACAAGTATTTACAGCATAAATATTCACATTTTAAACTCTTTTTTGTTACTATAGTTCTATAGATTCTGTTAATACTAGTATATTTATTTTATCTTTTCACTTTAAAAGAGGCGATAATATCAAATTCATTGAATACATTTAATTTATATTGACACAACTAATGTAAATAATAGTGAGTTGTTACTTTACAACTGTTAAAAAGTGGCACGTTTCCTGTAAATACAGATATAAATAAGTAGCTTATCAATAGTTGATATGTGTTCCCCATTCTACACATCAGATCAAACGTACAGAGCACATTTAAAAAAAAGAATAAACAGAACAACAAAGTACAGTGAGGGAGTTAAAAAACACTAATTCAACTTAATATATATGTTTTATTTAAACACATTTACATTCTCTTATCTAGTTCCATTCTTGTTGACTGGAATAAGTTCAGGTTATTAATAGTTTATTTCGGGGTATTTTTTCTCAGAGATAAGGGGATATTCTTTGACTCAAAACAAAAAAGCTTTATCAGATGCGATGGTTAAGTCATAAAGTTTCCTCTACCCAGTTAGAGCGATGACACACGTGGGAAGAAGTCAACTCATGTTGACCAGCACCTTTCACTTATCTGAGAACTTCCACAGATGGCACAGAACCCCTCAGTTGACTCTCGTCTTTTCCATGAAGTTGTAATAAAGTGAAGTAAAGTGGTTTTTATTCCCATTAATAAACTGCTTTATTTGTAACTTCTGTCCCGTTTGTTTCTTATCGGAAGCTAGATCATAGTAGAGACATTGAGATGACTTATGGAAAGGCATGTTCCAGGTCTGTCCCAGGGCCTCCTCTCATTTGTCAGAACCCCAACCCCCCCGCCATGTATATTTGACAATAAAAGAAGTTGAACTATGAAGGGGTCCGGGTAATGGCAAGATACCCGAGCGACCGGCTTCTCTGGAAGTGATAGTCTCTCACCATCGGCCGAGCTTCTCACACAATCTCTCGAGTCTCACAGATGTTGTTTGCCATCACAAGATCCATTTTCTCTCAACATGTTAAACAAATTTATTAAGAAACATTCATTTTCAAGACGATATTAATCTTTTAGAAACATCTTAAGACGTTTTTATTTGTTCAGGCTTTTCCTTGATTTTCTGGAACTCCTGTTGTGTTATCAGTTTTATCTTGACCTTTAAAGTATATACTTTATTGAATATTGTTTTGATTGTTTAAGCGCTTTGTGACCCTGGTCTGGAAAAGCGCTATACAAATAAAAATTACATACTTACTTACTTACTATTAATACTTTTATAGTTTTGTTTTTTTACTTGAGCCATTTTCACTAAAAGTGTATTACTCGTGGTATTTACACCTAACAAGGAGAGATTAAAATGTTCCCTTAAGTAAATATTTAATAAGGTAATTGTTTCCTGATAATAATCAGTAATTAAGTGGTTGTTCAGCTACAACTCTATTATTATTATTTTGCTATTAAGTGAAGAACATAGTCACAATGAGCAAGGTGTGAGTTAGTACTTTATGATGGATTAAAAGTGGGTGATTATTTTTTTTTTTTACATATATGTATAAATAACATGGTCTCCCCGCTTTGTCTGCACTGACCAGATTTATCCCTCCATTCTGGCTCCAAAACACCCCATTAATTAAATGTATTTTATTGATATTTATTAATATATAATGTTAACACAGTGTGAATTGTTTCCAAAATAAAGTTTTCCTTATTATAATATTGACTAATGAATCTGAAACTGAATGTACTACAGGTGTATTTTTCACCATGTATTATGTAAACGCAGTACAGTCTAAAGTTTACCAGCTAGAAACTCTACTTTAAATAAAATATTGTATTAATACTAAAGTATTATACCTTAAAATGAGCATAACAATAAATACCTTTTTTTTTTAAACTACATTACATTTTTTTTTTTTTGTTTAATTTTTATTTTAACTTGCTAAAACGTAAATCTCAAATTTATTTTATTTAAACACCGCAAATGTCCGCGGGTGTCCATTTGCAAAAGACAAAGGCTCGGAAGTGAAGTGACCCCGGGGCGTGAAAATAGTGCCAGCAGTTTTTTTTTTCTTTTTTGGCGCGGATCGATCGTTTTTGCCGGAGTCGGAACACTCCCCGCGGACTCACTTCTCAGCTGCCAGCCAATCACAGCGCGCAGGGGAATTAGGCTAGTGCGCCATTTTACCGCGTCCAGAGTCATCCGGCAAGATGGTCTCCCCGCTTTGTCTGCACTGACCGGATTTATCCCTCCATTCTGGCTCCAAAAACACCCCATTTCAACGCCACCCGCGACCCCGACCCGTTGACAGTTCCCCCAAACGCAAACCACACCTCCGCGAATGACACAATGACGCCTGTGAAAATCAGGTAAGGGACTCCATGTTCATCCCCGTTTGTTTAGGTCCGCCCCGCCATTGATGCTAGCGGTAGCAGGTTAGCATGTAGCTTCAGCAGCCGGCAACGTCCAACCGCGTCCTCCCGCGCGCTTCAACTCACCTGTCCGCACCTGCACACGCACGCCGGACCCCCCGCGCGTGCGGGAGCGTATCATACGTGCACTTAAAAGCGCGTGGAATCCGTGCATGTTGCGTTTTGCTAACTTCATGTGTGGCTAACGTTGGTTAGCGCCAGGTGACAAAGGGGGCGAGAGAGGCCTTGCTCGTGAATTATACAGTGCGCGGTTCGGTTCTGTCGAACACGGACACGGGGTGCCCCGGGGGTCTCCGGACCTGTTAGGGGGGGGATCTAGTCGAGGGTGACTAACCCCGGGGTTCGACCCGCAAGTGCGTGTCATCCTCCGCTCACAACAATGCAGGAGGCAAGAGGTGAGGATGCAGAGGGAGGAATATATGCTCAACCATGCGTCAGTTCTTTTTTTCCTAATGTGTCTTTTTGGGCCTGCACACAGATGGAAGGTCTTTCTTTTTTATTTATTTATTTATTTTTTACCTTCTCCAGACCATAAACATGGAGCCACATCCAGCTGATGACGCAGACCGGAAAAAATAAAGCGTGTAGCTGATGATGCTAAACATGCTAAACGAATGTTGTTGCTATATGTTGATTAGTAATTACACGTTAATGCATTAGTTAATTAAATTTTAGTTTATTGATATTAATATATAATGTGATCAGTGTGATTTTTTTTTTTTCTAAAAGAAAGTTTACGTTATAATAATATTGACTAATGAATCTGACACTGAATGTACTACAGGTGTATTTTTCACCATGTATTAATTAAAAGCAGTATAGTCTACAGTTTACCAGCTACAATTGGTACTTTAAATAGTGACATTAATGTTATTAATCATGATATGTAAATAAATCGTGCGTTATAATAGTACTACACACGTATTTTTCACCATGTATTATTTAAAAGCAGTATAGTCTACAGTTTACCAGCTAGAAACGCTACTTTAAATGGTGACAATAATGTTATTAATAATGATATGTAAATAAATCGTGCGTTATAATAGTACTATACATGTATTTTTCCCCATGTGTTATTTAAAAGCACTATAGTCTACAGTTTACTAGCTAGAAACTGTACTTTAAATAGTGACATTAATGTTATTAATCATGATATGTAAATAAATCGTGTTATAATAGTACTATACACATATTTTTCACCATGTTTTATTTAAAAGCAGTATAGTCTACAGTTTACCAGCTAGAAACGCTACTTTAAATGGTGACAATAATGTTATTAATCATGATATGTAAATAAATCGTGCGTTATAATAGTACTATACACGTATTTTTCAACATGTTTTATTTAAAAGCAGTATAGTCTACAGTTTTCCAGCAAGAAACTCTACTTTAAATAGTGACAATAATGTTATTAATCATAATATGTAAATAAATTGTGCGTTATAATAGTACTACACACGTATTTTTCACCATGTATTATTTAAAAGCAGTATAGTCTACAGTTTACCAGCTAGAAACGCTACTTTAAATGGTGACAATAATGTTATTAATAATGATATGTAAATAAATCGTGCGTTATAATAGTACTATACATGTATTTTTCCCCATGTGTTATTTAAAAGCACTATAGTCTACAGTTTACTAGCTAGAAACTGTACTTTAAATAGTGACATTAATGTTATTAATCATGATATGTAAATAAATCGTGTTATAATAGTACTATACACATATTTTTCACCATGTTTTATTTAAAAGCAGTATAGTCTACAGTTTACCAGCTAGAAACGCTACTTTAAATGGTGACAATAATGTTATTAATCATGATATGTAAATAAATCGTGCGTTATAATAGTACTATACACGTATTTTTCAACATGTTTTATTTAAAAGCAGTATAGTCTACAGTTTTCCAGCAAGAAACTCTACTTTAAATAGTGACAATAATGTTATTAATCATAATATGTAAATAAATCGTGCGTTATAATAGTAATACACATGTATTTTTCACCATGTTTTATTTAAAAGCAGTAGTCTATAGTTTACCTTCTAGAAACTCTACTTTGAATGGTGACAATAATGTTATTGGAAAATAAATATTTATAAACGACACCCCTTTAATAGTGTTTATTTCCATATTTTTGTTTATAATACTATGTAATTGAAAAACAAAAGTTTTGCACTATAATAGTATTGATTGATCTTGTTATGGATAAACTCTTGTTTTTGTACTAGAGTTCTTTCCCAACGATTCTTGGCTTTAAATGATGATACGACCTCCGACTATAAAAACAATATTGGGATCGTAATGCAGTATAAAATGTCTTTGTCTCTATTTCGACTTGACCTTTTTAAAGTATGTATTTTAACTGTGTATTGTTTTGATTGTTAAGCGATCTGTTACCCTGGTCTGTGAAAGGCGCTTCAGAAATAATAATAACTTTCTTACTTAATTGATTGTACTATAAATGTATTTTTCACCATACATTATTTACAAGCAGTACAGTCTACAGTCTGCAAGCTAAGCACCCATTTAAACCGTGTTTACTGGCATATTGTGTCATATTAATTTTAAATCACAGTTTGTATTATACTTGTGTTGTATCTACAGTTTCTCATCTAAAGCAAGCGCTAAATAAAAGTTGTGGCTATGCACAATGAATATTAAATCATGCATAGTTTATTAACTTTATATTTTTATAAATAAACTCTCCATTAGATGGTGTGATTTCACATAACGTTTTTAATCGTCGTATGAATTTCAGATCAAAGTTTGTCTTATAATTGTATTGAATGTACTATATATTTATATATACACATGTTTTTCCCCATTTATTATTTAGAAGAAGCAAAAATAATCATCTTTAATATTTCTTTTTAAACTACACACCAAGCACCAATGTTCAATTTTTAAAAGCATGAACAGGAAGTGAAGTTAAATCTTATTACATCATCATAACATCAGTAGCTTTTCAATTCAAATATAATGTTGGCAAAAAAATCTCTGTATAGTATCCCATGCTGAATGTTGTTTATGCTTCATTATAGTGTACGTTTACTATGAATTTGTTTGTCGTTATCCTTGATATATTTAAATACTGTGGCAACCATATTTTCTATTTGCTTACCTAAAGCAGCAAAGTGGATCAAAGAGAACATTTAAATGTAGAAAGTTAAAATTCACACTATAATAATAATAATGTCTATTTGTATAGCTATGCAACCTCTTTAAGATTTAGAGAGTCAGTTGAAACTTAAATAGTGCATTCAAGTCAACTAATCTAACTCGATGTTTTTAGGTAAATAAAAAACAAACATAATTACAGTATTAACATGAAGAAGAAAAGCGTTTATTCTCCGCTTTTCATAAACAGTTATTTTAATACGCATGTCAGATCACATCATTGGCAGCTATATAGTTAAATGAGTCGGCTAAAAATAAAACGGGCTTTGACAAAACTGCCTGAGTAAAATTGTGTACCACATATTGGAGTGAGTCGGGGCAGATTGTGTTGTGTTGTGTTTGCCCAGCTTAATCGCACAACTGGATAGAGACGTTATGTAGAGTGATATATTGGAGTATTTTTTTATTCGATATTCTTAGATAAAGTACTTTATATTCTGATTTAACTAGTTTTAGTTAAATTGGAAGTTTTACATGCATGTTGATTTTTGAAATGGTCATTTTGGAGTTGAACTGAAATTACATAATGTTTATCTACTCGCAGATAATAATTTGCAGGTTATGTCTGTGTTATTTTTATTTGATTATTTTTTTGAATGCATTTCTAATAAATCTCAATTTCCTTTTTCAGGTAAAATACAATTATTCCTGACTATCCTGACTCAAATCCTCCCTAAATGGCGAACACAGAGGAGGTAAGACAAATTAATGTTTTCATCTATCTGTTTTTCTTTTTCTCATTCGTTTAAAAATGTTCCGTTTTCATCCCCAGCCCTGTAGCTCTACAGACAAGATGAAGCCATCCTCTTCTCAACACAAGAGGTCAGTAGCTGCACTCACTTACTCCTGCAGTTGTCAATACACTCCTTTTTGGCTTTTGGGCTTTGTTGTTTTGAATTAGTAATTAGTTCATTATTAATTTACATTAATTGTTAATTATTATTTAATTCAGTTTGCCTGAGATATTTTGCACGATTTGCAAAATTAAACTATTTATTTTATTTTAAAATAATAGTTTTTACAAGGGCTGTTGTTATTTTAAATCCATTATATTGACATCTTTAACACAAACACTTAAAATCTCACTTTCCCCTGTGAGCATATCTTTGGTTTTCCTCATATTAATATCTTGGGGAAAAATAGAATCAAACTGAGCAAAACCAAAAGCAATTTCTGGGTTGTTTGAGTGACAACTGAAATTATGTAGGAGTATGTTTTGTTGATGAAGAAACTGATAAAGTCCTTTTGTTTTGCTCTAATAACATTCTCTGATTCAGGAAGTCCAAGTCTGAAGGCAAGCCCTCTGGTCATAATGATAGTGACAGCTCTGCCGAAAGTGACAATGACGCCGGCACTTCTGACAGCAACGCTGGCAGTGTATCAAAAAGTATACTTGCATTTATTTCTCCCCCAGCATTCATGAATATTTATTAAATTGCTGTTTTCTAAAAGGTATGTTGGTGATGAGACCGTCTGGAAAGGAAAATAAAGGGGCCATGAAGCTAAGAGTGGATTTTAAGTCCAGACCTTCAGGTGAATTTTGTTGCTCACGGTTCCACGTCTTTCTGTTTATTAAGAGTTTTATTACAATTTCTACTTTAAATCATAATTCATTATAAAATACATTTTATTTTAAAACTCATGAGTTAAAAGTGCAACGTTGTCAAGACAATTGATGGATTTTTCTTTTCTAAAATTATTTCGACACAAGTTTTGTGAAGTATTTGGTCATTTTATTTCATGAATTATTTTTCTATCCATCTGTAGATGACAACATACCCAAAAATGTAACCTGCACAGCTTGCGGTAAACAAGTGAATCAGTTTCGCAAGAGCTCCGTGCACCAACACCCTGCTCTCAAAGTCCTCATTTGTAAGGTATGGTTGACCCCGCAGCTCTAAACCTTTTCCAACATGTTCCAGGGAAATGTTCATGCGTGTTATATGATACGTCTGTACACACTTTTGCCTTCTTCTACAGGCGTGCTACCAGTTCTACACAAGTGACGACATCAGTCGAGATTCTGACGGGATGGATGAGCAGTGCAGGTAAGAGGTTATAATGACACCAAAGATTGAAGTTTTCTATATATAATTGTTTCATTGACTAAAATATGATCATTTTAAAAGGTCCTGATTCAAACATTATTATATTTATTTATTTGTGTATTAAGTGCACCTTAAAACATTTATATGTACATATAACTATAAAAAAATATATTTTAATACTAGAAATAAAATTGCTTGCATCCATTTTTAGCTGTTTAAAATTAAACCATGAAGCGTCCATCATATCAATTTATATCATGAATACATTCCTGCATCGTTCACGCTGCTGAGAAGGTGATCGGCTGTAGGTTGTCGTCCCTCCAGGACCAGTAAGTCCCCAGGACCCGGTCAATCCCAACCAGAAACTCCCATCACAACAACAGTTTTATCCTCTGAGCTATAAGAATCTTGAACACAAAGAAAAGCGCGCTGCAAATATTACTTACTTACTTACACTGTTTTGATTATAATGTTGCACGACTCAAGCAAAGCAGATTCCTAATCGCTGACTATGGTAAAAAAAAAAAATAGGATTCTGATTCTGAAAACTACAAAATGAGATACTTCTTGCTGTTTAGGTTATAGATATTAGTTATAGAATTTATGAATATTGCATTAATTAAATCTTACCAGTGGAACTTTCTAGATTTAGTCAATATAAATCATTATTTTGCAACAAACATGAAAGAATGTTCAAAGATTCTGAATCTAAACTTAAGAACCGTTTTCTTCACCAGGTGGTGTGCTGAAGGTGGCAACCTCATCTGTTGCGACTACTGCAGCAACGCTTTCTGCAAAAAGTGCATCCTGCGTAACCTCGGTAGAAAGGAGCTGTCAGCCATAACAGATGAAGGCTCAAAGTGGCACTGCTACGTCTGCCAGGCGGAGCCGCTTCAGGATCTGGTATCCAAGTGTCAATCCGTTATCGAAATACACGACAGCGAGAAGCTGAAGCAGAAGAAATCGAGTAAACGGGACAACGAAAGGAGTTCGTCGAAGAGCAAAGCAGTAAAAGAGCATAAAGCGGTTAACGGTAAAGAACACGTGGACGGCTCAGGGACAATGACTTTTTCCTACAAAAATCTTCAGGTGCCAAAGGAAACATTGAAGAAGGCGAAGAAGCTCATCGAAACAACAACCGGACTGAATCATACTTTCATCCAATTTATCCAGCAGGCAAGTGCGAAAGAGGAAGATAAGTCGGTCAGGTATCGACATTTAAAGGCCTTTAAGGCTGTTCTTGCGGATTTGAAAAAGGCACATAGTGCCTTAGAGGAAGCTTTGGAGCCTGAGTTCAGACAAATTGAGTTACAGAACGGTAACAGGGCTCAGCAAACGTTGAGAAAAACCACCAATGATGTGTCCGATGAACATAAAGACCACGTAAACGCGATCAAGGGCGAAGATTCAGCTGAAGAGTCAGACAAAAATCAAGTGAGCGAGTCTGAGGTTCCAGAGGAGGAGGAACCTGTTGAGCATTCCAAGAAGTCGGTTGAGAAGAATCAACAAACGCACAAAAATCGGACTCCAAAGAAGTCAGTTAAAAATGATCTTGAGGCCAAGGTTTCTGATGCGGAGAACGTTTCCGATGAGGAGAAGATTTCTGATGAGGAGAAGGTTTCTGATGAGGAGAAGGTTTCTGATGAGGAGAAGGTTTCTGATGAGGAGAAGGCTTCTACTAAAGCGAAGGTTTCTGATGAAGAGAAGGTTTCTGATGTGGAGAAAGTTTCTGATGTGGAGAATGTTTCTGATGAGGAGAAGGTTTCTGATGGAGACAAGGCTTCGGATGAAGAGAACGTTTCTGATGGAGACAAGGCTTCTGATGGTGAAGGGGAGCCAGAGGAGATGCAGGTGGTTGAGGCTGAAGATTCAGAAGAGCAGATGCTAGACGAACCCGGAAAAGCTGGATTTGAAGTGCTTGAAGAGGCGGAGCTTGAGCCAGCAAGCATCGGAAGCGACCTGAAGTCAAGTGCTCAGGAAACGAAAACCATCCAATCTGATACCAAGAAGACTAAAACTGAAAGTTCTGACGAGGTGCTTTCAGCCAACGAACAGTCCCTGGATCAGGACATCATGTCAGTCTCACCTTCAGTTCCCGAAGAACTCTTTCAAATGGTGGAGAGTCTCGCTGAATCCACCAGGCTTTCCCAAAACGACAACTCGGACACAAACGATGACGCCAAGAAAAATAAGAAGGGGGATTCTTGTCCATCAGCCAAACAGCCAAAAGTGAAGAACCTGATAGTGAAGTTGACTCCTGTTCCTGTGGTGACGACACGTGAATCCAGGTCTTCCAAGTCTAAAACTAAAGAAAAAGATAGGAAATCACTTAAAAAATCCAAAGAAGAAAAAGAAGAATCCGACAATGAAGCGGTTGCGACAGACAGCCCGAAGCGCAGCAGCCGGACCATAAGGGTGAAGACCACGCCGCTGAGGAAACAAGCTGAGGACAAGGATAAATCGTCTGACTCTGACTCAGAGGGCGAGAAAAAGAGTCGTTCGTCCAAACGCTCGAAGGGCACCAAAAAGAAAACGGACAGAAAAAGCAAGGAGGACTCATCAGATTCAGAGTCGGATGATAAAAAGTCTAAATCAAAGCGCTCCGCAAGGAAGACTAAGAAAAAGCAGAAGGAGGCTTCATCCGAGTCGGAGAAGGAAAACTTGGAGAAAACAAAAGTGAAGTCCAAACGCAGCAGTAAGAAGGAAGAGCGAAACGATACGGAAAATGTGTCTGACATGGATGAAGAAGGCGGTATAGACGAGGACAATCTTTCAGAAAAGGCCAGCAGCGTCAACCACGAGACTGATGAGAACCCACAGAGTTCTGATAAAAAGCAAGCGGAAGAGGACTCCGACTCAGATGAAATCCCAGACATTTTACTTGAAAAGGTGGCCGAGTGCAACGATTCGGACGACGAGCAGGCCAGTCCAAAGGCGAAAAGGCGCATCTTTAAATCCAACGGCAAATCCTCCGACAAGATTTCCAAGCGTAAAAGGAATTCTGACACTTCCGATTCAGACTCCAAGGGCAAAAAGACGTCCAAGAAAAAGAAAGAGAAGGTTTCCAACTCGACTGACGAGGAGAAAAGTTCAAAGAGTAAGTCAACAAGGAAGTCCAGCCGAGTAAAGAAGAAGGCTGATGCAAAAGAAGAGGAGAAAGAGTCACCGGAGAAGAAGCCGGGAGATCGTAAAAGGTCCTATGAGAAGAAACGTAAAAGTAGAAGGCTCACGGACGCTTCTAAACCCGAGTCTTCTGATGAGGATGAGCAGCAGGCGGAGGACGACTCCGGAGAAGACAGCGATCAACAAAAGATCAAACCCATCACTGAGGAGAACGAGGTTGTTGGTGAAGGAACTTTCCGTCAGTCTTCAGGTAATCATCTCAAACTGGACCTTTTTTATATGAACCGTATTCTCAACTCTGCAACTCGTTTCTCAGGAGAGGAGATGTCTGGTAAAGAGGATGGAACTCCTGCCTTTGAAGATGATGACGACGATCCAGAAAACAGGTGAGTTCAAAGACAATCTGAATCCATTTCTTTTTAATTTTTCTCTTTAATTTATGTTTTGGTCACTTCACATGAGGTCTATGAAAACTAATGATTCTGACAATTCGCATTTTAGTTGTACTTTTTAAATTCACTTTTTATTATTTACTTGGTTGAATTGTAGAAAAACATAATTTTCTTCTTTCTTTCTAATTTGAGTATTTCTTGTTCATAAAAAAAATTATACAACTGGAAAACTTAATTCATTAATTCATATAATTTTGCTACTTTTTGTCTCTAGTTCTGCTGTGACTTATATTTAAGATGTTTTAACAAAATATACTATTTATATACTATTACAGTATCACAAGAGTTTTTGTCTTTTTCTTCGGCTGTTCGTTTATTGAGTACATAATCTGACAATTGAATATTCTTTTTTTAAATGTCTATATAAATCTGTAGAGATATTGATGCTTTGTGGGGCAGAAAAAAAGGGAGAATAGCCCTAAATTTGCCTTGGTTTACATAAAGATCAGTCAGAGAATTAATATTGTCACTGATGTCGTTGTTTGTTTCTTGTTTGTTGTGATTAATGTTTTTCCTCTCTTTTCTAGGATTGCAAAGAAAATGCTTCTTGCCCAAATCAAGTCCAACTTATCTTCTGGAGCAGAAAGCTCCTCAGACGAGGAGGACGAAGATGAAAAATCTTCCAAGAAATCCAAAAAAGTTGAGAAGAAACAGGATGAAGAGGACAGTGATGATGATGAAGATGATGATGATGATGATGAAAAAGGTTTCAAAACTAGATCACAGTTTGTTGTCTTGTCTTCCATCTCCCTTCTAACTTGATCTCTGGTCTGCCTGTCAAAGATTCTGAAGAGTCTGACGGTTCCGATGTGGAGAAGAAGAAGTCAAAGCAACACAAGTTGCTCCGTCATAAGCTCTCTTTAAGCGAAGGCGAATCAGGAGATGAGAAGTCTGCTAAAAAGAAAAAAACCAAGACGGCAAAGAAGAAAGCTGGCAGAAGAATGGGTTTGTAAAAAAACAAACATTATTTTTATCTCTATTTTTGGTCTAATAAAAAAACATGACTTATCTCGCAGTGGGAAGCGATGACTCTGAAGACTCCGACTTTAAGAAATCAGTCTCCTCTAGTGAGTCTGCATTAAGTGAGGAACTGTCCGAGTCAGAAGATGACGGAAAACGCCGAAAGACGAGGTGAGCAGATTGTGTTGCATGGCTTTAAGTCCCTCTTCAAATTAAAAGTTACTTGTAAGCATGAACCAATCTTGCCGTGGTTCTACAGAGCATCACGGAAGGATAAAGACGAGGAGAAGCAGAGGAGCTACAAACAGAAAAAGAAGCGACGCAGGATTAAAGTTCAGGATTCCTCCTCCAACGATGAAAAGGTGTGCAAAGTTCATTCATAAGTGTTTCACTGTGTTTCAGAGATGCATACATTGCAGAAAGCTAAATGTATTGTTTAATTTTTACAGAGCGCAGCAAAAGAAGGCGAAGAAGGCGAAGACGGAGATAGCCCCAAAAATCGGAAAAAGATTCGCAAAATCTTGAAGGATGACAAGTTGAGAACGGAGACAAGAGATGCTCTGAAGGAGGAGGAGGACAGGAGGAAGCGCATCGCGGAGCGAGAGGAACTGAGGAAGAAGCTCAGAGAGGTTCATATAAAATTTAAAAAATGACAAGAATCTTGTTGTTTTTTTTTTAGTCATAACACAAGTCTCTCGTTCATCCGCAGACAATTGTTGTCGACGAGGCTTCTCCGGTTGTTTGTCCCATCACGACCAAGTTGGTGCTGGATGAAAATGAAGAGACCAAGGAGCCAATCGTTCAGGTTCACAGGAACCTTGTGACGAAGCTGAAACCTCACCAGGTTGATGGTAGGAGTAACGACCACCAAACAAAATAATTATTGCGTTCAGACGTCCTGATCCGTTTCTTGTTCTCTCTTGATGCAGGTGTGCAGTTCATGTGGGACTGCTGCTGTGAGTCTGTGAAGAAGATAGAGAAGTCCTCTGGCTCTGGTTGCATTCTTGCTCACTGCATGGGTCTGGGAAAAACCCTGCAGGTGAGTTTTATTCTTTTCTCTACATTTCTCTCCTTGTTTAAATGTTCTTTTACAGCCATATAAGTTCAATTAACAATTTAAGTATTTATTCTGGCCCAGCAGGCTGACGTTGTTAACCACGAGTTGAAGCTTTACAGTGACAGTTCCTTTTTTTCCCTGTAGGTGGTGACATTCCTTCACACTTTGCTGCTCTGCGACAAGCTCAACTTCACCACAGCTTTGGTGGTTTGTCCCTTAAACACCGTTCTTAACTGGCTCACCGAGTTTGAGAAGTGGCAGCACGGGATGAAAGACGAGGAGAGTTTGGAGGTATTTAACAGTTTACTTTAGTGATTGGAGTATTTATTTCATGTCTCGTGGTTTTGGAGTTTGACCAATCTTTGGTTCTGTGTGACAGGTGATTGAGCTCGCCACGGTGAAAAGACCGCAGGAAAGAGCCTACGCCCTCCAACAGTGGCAAGAGTCTGGGGGTGTCATGATCATCGGCTACGAAATGTATCGAAATCTGACTCAAGGGAGAAACACCAAGAGCAAAAAGCTTAAAGAGACATTTCAAAAGACACTTGTCGACCCAGGTACTTGTCATTAGACTGTTTTAATTTTGGACAATACATGCACATTATTGAAGTTTTTTGAGGGTGGGGGTAGAGTGTGGTGAATCTTGTGAAAAGTTTCTTCATGAGTATTTTTATACATCCATCAGGTCCGGATTTGGTGATCTGTGACGAAGGTCACATCCTCAAGAACGAGGCGTCCGCCGTGTCAAAGGCGATGAACTCCATCAGAACCAGAAGACGGGTTATCCTCACCGGCACTCCTCTTCAAAACAACCTCATTGAATGTAAGTCGCCGTCGGTCACGCTTAGCTTGGATACAAGTTCTGACCTTCTGGATGTCTCTCACACAAACCAGACCATTGCATGGTGAACTTCATCAAGGAAAACCTGCTCGGATCTGTGAAGGAATTCCGGAATCGTTTCATTAACCCAATCCAGAATGGCCAGTGTGCCGACTCAGGACCACAGGATGTGCGCGTCATGAAGAAGAGAGCTCACATCCTGTATGAGATGTTGGCGGGATGTGTTCAGGTAACAGACTTTTTTTTCCCCATAAAACCTAAAAGTAGCATCAACTCAGACGAGTCCATTGAACAAGCACTCGAAGCTAGAGGTCGTCGTCGGTTTTGATTCCAGCGCGTTCGAAACTCTTACACGCTGAAAGAACTTTGGTATGTTCTCCTTGTTCTCTTCAGGGCTCCTTACATTTCATTTGCCAATTTCTGTGTCCAACATGGCAGCCATCTAATTATACCTTTTAAGATGTCCTTTAGCACTCTTCATTTTCTTGATGGTCTTGGCGTTCTTTGTCCTTGTTCCTGGCACTCGGCTCAGTTCCCTGCCATGATGGCCAAGTTTTCATTTTGACTGGGGCATGCCGGAACTGCATGAGTCATCTCCCGTGGCCCTTGTTCGAATTTTAGCATGAAGGTGAATGCTTTGGACAACAGTTAGATTTTAAATGTTTCTATTTCTCCACAGAGGAAGGACTACACTGCACTGACAAAGTTCCTGCCACCAAAACACGAGTATGTGCTGTCCGTCAGAATCACTCCGATCCAGTGCAAACTCTACCGATACTACTTGGAACACTTTACTGGTATGTGGAAACAAACCTTTATATTGTTATTCATCTGAAGTCTGATTAGTGAAAGAAAACATATATATATTTTCACTTTTAATACTGGTACCTGTATACATTATATAATATTCTTGATCATGCTTAATTATTAGAGGTGTAAAAATATTGATAATTATTCTTCCGAATTAACTGTCCTTTAAAAAAAAAAGTATTTATTTTTATGTCCTAATAAAGATTTTCTTGTGAAGCAGAGGTTTTGTAGATTTTTAAAGTCCAAATTAAACTGAACACATCTTTTTTTTTTAAATCAAATACTTTTTGTACATGTATCGCAATATTGTGATAACCTGAAACTCTTTAACGTCCTGCCATTACTCGCCTGATCATTTTGGTTATGGGTTAGATTTTCAAGGTGATGCCATCAGGAACACTATAAATAAAAAAAAGTTCAGTTGTAACTTGTCTTCTCTGTGAGGAGACTCGACTCAGAAAGTTGTGGAAGACCAGTGTGTGTGCTCATGATTCAGTGTGTGCTAGAGTGGCAGCTGGCAAAGTGCCCCAGGCAGAGCTTAAGCCCAGTTTCCCACGTCTCCCTAATGAAGAGCTCTGGGAGAGAGGGAGCCCAGAAGTGGGGGCAGAAGAGGAAGAAGGTTGAGATTGAAAGGAAAAAAGTTTAAATTTGAGCCAAGGGTGGCAAATGTTTTACACCTTTTAAGCAGAGGAAAAAGCTCAGGGCAGATATCTCTGTAGCTCATTAGACCTGCTTAGTTAGGAGCCCGTTGTTGTGACTCTGACTAGAGAAGGTCATGGTTTTGGACCTGGGACCACCAGTTGGTGTGTAAGGCGTGACCGCTGCTAGCTTTAGTGGAACTCTTGACCTCTTTGGGATCATTGCAGCGAGAACAACGGACCTGAGTAATTCACGGTTAAAACTCGAGCCAAACAAATTTGTATGACTTGTTAAAACGCCAAGGTGTTTACAGCATTTCCACAGGTGGGCATTGAAATTTGGGATGAAAGGAAATGGCTCAGTCATGCCTTTTATAGATCCAAATGCGGTTTACATTTACGATACATTTGTATCTAAATAGATTCAAACCAGACCGCACCGCTTACAAGAACTGCACACGTTTATTCCTCGCACTCTTCATCTCTCGCACAGGTATCGGGAATGCGGTGGAGGGGGGCCGTGGCCGAGCGGGAACCAAACTCTTTCAAGATTTCCAGATTCTCAGCAGAATCTGGACGCATCCCTGGTGCTGTCAGCTGGACTATATCAGCAAAGAAAACAGAGTGAGCGAAAATACATCATCGTTGGGATGAATGATATCCCTGAACAGTCCGGGTCACGTGTCGCCGCTCTTCTCTGACAGGGATTCTTCGACGAAGACAGTATGGAAGAGTTCATCGCCTCGGAAACTGACGAGTCCTCCATGAGTCTGAGCTCCGACGACAACAAGAAGAAGTAAAAAAAAAAGAATACAGAAATGAATGCTTTTCAATCATTTTTGACTTCTAACTTCTCTTTGGAATCCCATCTGCTTCCCAGGAAAAAAGGCAAAGGGAAGAAGAAGGAATCCGAATCGGACAGCGACGATGTGGAGGTGATAAAAGAGTGGAACAGCAGCTCCCGAGGCAAGAATGGAGAAAGCAGGAGCAGGCCAGAGCCAGTAGAGGAGCGTACGTATCTAATGGGATTTAGTGGCTGTAAATGACAGTCAACGGATCTAAAATTCTTCTTTAGGACAGATGGATGGTTGCCATGAAGTATAGACAACCAGAGTACAAACGTATGTTTTCCTTTACTACAGCTGCAGGACCAGTCAGTCCTCGTGCTGCCGACTGGCACAAAGAGTTTGTAACTGACGCGGATGCTGAAATCCTGTCGCACTCCGGCAAGATGATGCTCCTCTTCGAGATCATGCGTATGGCGGAGGAAGTGGAAGAAAAAGTGTACGTGTTCCATAAACCGGTCGTTTGACTCATTTCTTTTTTGTCGATGAGAGGCATTGGTTTCTAACGCCTCGGTCTGTCACTTGTTCACAGTCTGGTCTTTAGTCAGTCTCTCATCTCGCTGGACCTGATCGAAGACTTTCTGGAGCTGTCCTGCAGAGCTAAAGATGAAGACAAGGTCTCACCTTACAAAGGTGTGTATGAACGTTTGTTGCTTGTAACAGATTTATTTTCTTTTGACTTGAAACACCATGTAATATCATCCACTGCTATTTATTTTTGCCTTGTCAAAGTTTCTAACTATGATTATGACCAGAGGAAAACTTTTAATCTTTTTTTTAATCAATCTTTGTTTTGACAATCATCAACCTAACATAAAATCTACCTCATGTTCACACGTATCTAAACTTTTGCCCAAAAGACACCGAACTGCAGTAAAAAGAACTTTTATCTTTGCCAAACTGAATCACTTAAATAGTCCCAGGCTGGAACAGCATCTCTTTTTTATTGGACTATATAAATGGGAAATTAGAGGCTATACAAAATGAAATAAAAATTTTGTGATCTTTCATCAAACTTTCCTTGGTCTGCATCAACTTTTCAGAAGTTTCTAGATTGATCTGCTGCCATCAACATGATGCATCTTCTGGTGCGCTCGGGAGTTGGTATTAAAATAAACTTGTAGCAAATAAGAAATATTATCACCACGTAAAAGGACTGCATTCAAGCCCTGGGCCATTGACATTTTGGTTATTCTTCTTTTGCAAGTAGTTGTTTATTTTCAACAAAAATGTTTTCTATTTTGCCCTTTGAATATCAGTCTGACAGTTCCTCTTGCATGTTGCCGTCTACCATCTTTTTGGGTAATTTATTAGTTGAAAAATGCAATTTTTTATTATTATTTAGGCACATACTAAAGTAAATGTTCTGTTGCAGCACTGGCAATGCAAGTTTTCTGATAAAACAAGATTAATATTCGACATTAGTAACACTACTCCCTGCAGATCTCTTTAACACGCTTGTCTAGTCATTGATGAAACATTTTATTTTTCACAAAATCCATGTTATCATTGCTTTTTAGATGTTTTTTTAATGACTCGATGCTAACAGATTCATTCTGTCACTGACGACACGGCGTAAGCAGCAGAATATTCTCTCAATCTGCTCTGCATTTAAGCGCTGCATTCTTTGAACTGATTAAACTGTTGGTTAGGGAGGAGAAAACAACCTCACATTTTCTTAGGGGAAGTGTTTTCACAAGTACACATGCACGACGTGCACTCGCCGGTGTTCCTTCAAAACCTGCACACGTACACAGCGCCGCTGGTGTAAGGTCGTGTTCCTAATTAAACCTCAGCAGATGGTTTTACTTTCATTTTGAAAATGATTAGACCTTGACTTTTTATTCTGCAAAAAAATGTTTGCTCAAGGGTTTGTAATTTGTAATGAAAAGATCACAGTGCTGTAATTGGAAACATGCTGAACTGTTGGTTATGAAGGCTGGTGGGGGGCCGGAGGGGACCATCTTGAAGGTTAAATGCGGCTGGCCTCTCACCAGCGCACCCATCCACAAATACCTGAGTCTTTTTGACAAGAGCCGTCCAGGCCTGGCTCGATCCTGCTGCCGTTGTGGCTGAGTGAACTCTAACTGGGATCTTTTTTTTCTCTCTTCCTGAAGGTGAAGGAAAGTGGTTCAGGAATATTGACTACTATCGCCTCGATGGCTCTACCAACGCCACCACCAGGAAGAAATGGGCGGAAGAATTTAACGACACAAGTAACACGAGGTAAAGATGCAATACAATTTCACTTTAGTATTTTTGCTTTTTGATTTTTGTCTTGAATTTATTTTATGGTTCAAATTGATGGACTATAGTTTTAAGTGCAACTAGTGTGTTGATGTCTTAAATAGATCTTTGACTTCTAGTGTACTCACCAGTACGTGTCTTTTTGAAAAAAACAACAACTCTTCATTGAAATATT
Organism: Callionymus lyra; assembly: GCF_982586985.1. NCBI lineage: Eukaryota > Metazoa > Chordata > Actinopteri > Syngnathiformes > Callionymidae > Callionymus > Callionymus lyra. The sequence continues at coordinate 17,593,999 of NC_141826.1, forward strand.
TACATTAGAAAATTAAGCCATGCCCAATGAAAATCATGTTCTTCTGGAGATAAAATCTTGTTTAACATAACCACACCCACTCTGCTGTGACTGGTCAATCATCAATGTTTGTCACCACTTGTCATCAATCTCGGAAGTCTTCACCTCCAAGGGCCTCATTGTATTAACAAAGGGGGGTGATTACAGAGTGAAGACATTATTACGTCATAATGATCTCGTAACCTCTCGTTCGCCATGATTTCATACAGTGGAGAACGTTATAAAGTAATAAGTTATCATAGCAATCAAGACTTCAACATTTAAAACATGAGTCATTCATGAGAATTGGATTTGGACATTTGTTACCCTGAGGTGTTGTGCTGCAGAAAAAAAGATTTGTTCTAAGACATGCCAGTATAGCTCTCTGTTAACTCTCGTTCTGTCGTCTCTCAGGGGCCGACTGTTCCTCATTTCAACTCGTGCTGGTTCCCTCGGCATCAACCTGGTGGCGGCTAACAGGGTCATCATCTTCGACGCCTCCTGGAACCCCTCATACGACATCCAGAGTATTTTCAGGGTCTATCGATTCGGGCAGATCAGAACCGTCTTCGTCTACCGGTTCCTGGCACAGGTACGAAATCAGAAAATCTTATCTTAAGATGCAAGGTTAGTGTTGACGTCGAGGGCTTTGAATATAAACCAGGATAATCATTTTATTTTTATTGGACACTTTAAGAATGGCGTCATAGAAGTCCAATGCCAAGTCATACACGGTATGATGAAAGCAAGTTAGCCTTAAAAGCCCCAAATCTATCTACTTCTTAAATGAAACACCATTTTCTTCTTCACCCAATTTAGAAGTTCATTTGAGTGAATAGTTTCTGTTTTGTTCAGTTTCTTCCACTTTTTTCTTTTGGTTAAGTTAGTTACCTGAGTTATCACACTGGACAGGAAGCACCAGTTTATTGCCCAACAAAAAAAAAACCTGCAATATTTCAGAAGATTCTCATGCAGATCCTACTTCTTCTCCCGACAGGGTACAATGGAAGAGAAGATTTATGAGCGGCAGGTGACGAAAGAGTCGCTCTCATCCCGGGTCGTCGACCAGCAGCAGATCGAGCGGCATTTCACCATGAACGAGCTGACGGAGCTCTACAACTTCGAGCCAGACATGCTGGACGACCCCTCTGAGAAGAAGAGTAAGAGAGCCACCCCCATGCTCCCCAAGGTAAGAAGAACCCGGATTAAAAAAAACAACTTAGGATGTGAAATCAAAGGTCCTTAAAAGGGGGGGAAAAAAGAGTCAGAAAGTAAACAGGACCTTCATTTTGTTTAATGGGTTTCTGTCAGCAAACATGGTGCTGACTGCTGCTTAAATGCCAAACTAGTTTTCTTCTTTCTTTTTTTTTTAAGTTAATAAAATGTTTCAACTCAGTGCCAGCTCTGTTTCTCCCGGGCAGATCTGTCTATTTTCTTCCTCCTTTCTGGCTCACTTTTTCTTTCTCAAGCACAGGTGCTGTGTCACTCTACTCACCCCCGCACACACACACACACACACACACCCTCCCCCGCCGTTTAATAAGGAACGCACAGCCCTTACATGGACCATCCAATCCTGCACAGCTGCGCTGCTTTTGTCTGTTTACTGCTATTTACTAAATAGTCTTCAGGTTGCAACACTGCATGAGGAAAACCACTGCCCGCTCATAAACCTGCTCTTTTCCTTGTTCATCTCGTATCCTCTTCCCCCCGGTTTCCTTAATGAGTTTGATCACTACCTGACTGGAAGTTTAACGAGTTCAGGGTTTAAAGCGAGTAGATCGCAAAGAAAAAAAAGACTGAACTTGTTGGCTTTTCCGAGGGGAAAGTTGAGTCCTCCGACTGCACCTTGATGTCAAAATCTGTTTTCCATTCACGTCGTCTACAGATCTTTATCGTTGTTCCCTTCGTAGTTATTAAAAGATAGGAGTTCTCCGCATGAATTCACTTACCCTTTAGTTTGTATCGTCGCTCTCACCTTTCTTCCTGCAGCCAGCAGTCGCCCACTGGAGTCACAGTTGGAGGTTGGGAGAGGAAAGATGTGTTCATTGAGCCTCGGCCTGTTAGATGTGAACGATCTTTAATGAGCCCGGTGACATTTATGTGACAGTATTAAAGTGGGAGCGGCTGACAAGCTCTTTAACAAACCGACCTGTTTTGGCCAGTGGGTGAACTGCGATGTGGCAGCAGGACTCTGCGGTATTATGGAAGGAATTTTCTGTCTGGAATGATGTGAAGATGAGTCAGAGACTCTCCATCACTTTGAGCCAGCAATACAGTGCACGGTCCCATTGTAGGGCTTTTTTTTTGTTCCCCTAAACACATTAGCCGGCGTCACAGCCTTCAATCTAAAATCCAGATCCAGCTCAGAGTGTTTATCTTGAATAAACTTAATTTAACTTTGTTTGTGTTAACTTTTAATTTTATCCTCAACTTATAGGTCAGGCAATTTTTTTCTTTTTTTATAGTTCCGCTTTTTTTTTTCTTTTCTATAAACGCACACCCAAATATCATATTTTTTTTATTACGCGCCACTCTGGTTAGTTTTGTATATTCAACAACTACAAATGTTTGTATGAATACTACTTTTTTTTTTTCATCTCACAATCTATCGCTTGTTTATTCAGATAGAGCAGCAGGAGAGTTTTATTAATTATTATTATTTATTTCATTCAATTTATTTGTGATTGAAACAAATAATGTAACGAATAACAAATAAGGTAGTAATATTATGTTTACTGCTATATTGAGTTTTATCCAATATTTTTGTTTAAACAAGCATATTAAAAAAAAAGTAATAAACCTTGATAAACGCTTTATCATTAAGAAACAGGACAGTTTTTGTTTTTTTTTGCAAATTATTAGTGTCATTAAATAGTTTTTTTGTATATGCAAGTTTAACACTGCATGTCCTTAATTTTAATTAGAGTTTTTGCAAATCCTTGAGTATAAACCTTATTCTTTTCAAACTGCTGATTATTTTCATTGCTCAGGGCGTAACTGTGGGATACTTAGTCTTTTCTCCTATTAACACCTCCAAATAGAGACTTTTTCTTTCAGTTAAAGGATGTCATTTTTTCCCATTTTGATCTCTACCACTGATAAGTGCGTTCTCTACTCTGAGTCTTCGTCAATGAATGTCCTGATCAGCGTCCTTGTTAAAGCTTTAGAGCGTTTCCCCGTCTCTCTGAACCGCTTCAGCGAAGGTTCTTCTGATTTTTGTAAGACGAAACCTTTCACCTCCATTAAACGCATCCTTCTCTACGTTTACTGTTCTCACTTTATCCCCCCCCTCCTCTCCACCTCCGTACTGTCCCTCCAATCTCTGCGACCATCTGTTATTCCGAGTTCCACTTTGCCTCAGAATGTTCAAAGCGAGTTCGGTGAAGTTGTTTTTCTTATGCTCCCCCGGCCTCCGTGTCTGATGAAGGGTCATTATTTAAACCCGCTCTTAAAAGATGTCCCTTCGCTCTTCAGAGAGACTAATTGAAGACAAAGGATGTCGGTGCTCTTCCCCTTAATGACAAAGAAGGTCTTCAAACCCAGACATGAGATTTTGACTTCCCACCCACCCACTCCGGCATATTCCACCGGCCATTTTTTCTTCCATGTGAGTGAGGCATTAGGGCGAGTCGAATTCAGTTTGACACCATTAATCTGTTTTTATTTCTATATTTTCATTCTCAATTTGATTCCACATCAATCACCGCCGGTCCGGCCGTCTGCTCGCGAGCACATTACTCTCGGTGCTCCCAGCAGGTGATGGCTGTAGCAGTCATTAGGCCCAGCGAGGTACACTGGAAGGGCTGTGGGGAGGCGGAATTCAAAGTATAGACAGCAGCAGGTCGAAGTAATAAGCCGGACCATGCTTGTCTCATTAGAGCCAAGGAAAGAAAAGCCCCCTAAGAATTTGTCTTTGTCATCATTCTACCATGTAAAATGATTCTTCTGAGCATTTATCAGTATATATATCGGTAAATGTGAATTGTTCCAAATACTACAACAATGATGGCTTACTACACAATGAAAAACTGTGTAATGATGAGGATTAACAGTAGTCGTTGATAAGTTAAATACATCTACACCTTTTTATAGTATTGGAAATCTTGAGATCCAATTGATTTGGGAGGAAATATAGAATTGTTAGAAAACGCATCATAACGCTGCAAAAATTTGGTTTAATCTATTCATCGCAATTACTTCTAAAATAATATAATCATCTTAAACCAAGGGTCACAATCCAAGCTGAATTGCAACCAATGATTAACAAAACCAAAAATCTACCAATGTGACGTATACGTTTTTACCATGGTGACAAGATTGTCGTTCTTAGGCTGAAGACGTATGAAGCAAAAGCTCTGAATTCAACGTTAAGTTTATTAAAGACCCACTACGTAGTATTTTAAATTGTATTTTCTAGATCCCCCTAATGTTGGAAGAGTGTAACTGCAGTCTCGTTCATTCTTAAGGGGAAATTGTTAAACTGTTTTACATGGAACATTATTAAATGAATCCAGGAAGGATTTGTATTTCAATATATTTGTGTTTTATGATACTTGATATAAATTAAGGATTATTAATCAACAATCTTTGCAAGATATCATCCAAGTCAGGGCAGTTAGAGTTGTCCACATTTTATCACTTAATAAGTAGCTCCATCATATTAAATTAGCCAAAGCCTTTTAACTGCTATTTGGGCTCTAATATGTGATAAACAATGAAAAAGTTTAGAGCAAAAACAAGGAACACCTGAGAGCAGACGATCAATCTGTTCCTATAAATAAATAAGAACACTCATAACATTTCTCTGTTGATTCAAAAACTAATTTCCTTTTTTATTTTTCCCCCCGACCGTCACATTTCCACCATTGTCCACTGTCTGACTCTCGGGTGTTTACTGTCCCTTCATGCTTCTGTCTGCTCTTCTCCTGTTCGCCCTGAGACCTTCATAGGAATGTCTGTTTATTGCTTTCGTTTAGCCTACATGTACTTTTTCGGCTCCTCTGCATTAAAACATGGGAGGCAGCCTTGGCCCGCCGATGTCGGGCACGGAGCCCAATATTTTTTCTCTAGTGTGTTCCTGCAGTGAGATTGTTTAGAAGCGTCCAGAAGCGCCGTATCATTGATGTGCAGCTGCAAGCAAGAGTTTTGACTGGCTGTGTTTAGGTATTACAAATATCTCAGCCACTCGCATTCCTGTTGTCGGGAGCCTGTCCTCGTCTTCCCTGGTCCTGAGCCGGTGCCAGGAACAATTCTCGATGCAGTTAATGGATTACATGGATTTAAGGTGTCAGATGGCCCTGAGAAAAAGTATCTTGTTGTCAAACTGGAAGGCTTTAAAATCTATTTCATTTGGAAATCTTTGGTTGAATTGGGACACATGGTGGAGAAGAGGTTTCCTCCCGTAGATAAAAAACATTTGGTGGGACCAAACCTGGCCTGCAGAGTCGTTTTGTGGTTGGATCAAATCAAGCTGCATTAATGTTGACGTTAATATCGTCACCTAAAAGTTGTCAGTTCTTAGATGAGGTAAGGAACGCATAGTATCAACAGAGATTTTCAATAAGCGTCAAACCAACGCAGATGGAATTCAAATGGAAGAACAAACACAAATAATTGTGATGCATTGATCCTCAAAGATTCTCAATATTGTACTCGGACTCACACTTCCTGTCACAGCGCAGAAAATGCACAATTCTTTTCAGGCCACAACTTAAACGGTTTAAAAACGTTGGCCCTTTTGCATGATTGAAAAACGACATCCATGCTTTATATTGTTTGTAGTTGTCTGAGAATAGTTGTACATTTCTGTATACTCTGTAAAAGGCCGGCAACTTGTTCAGGGTGTCCCCCGCCTCTTGCCCTGAGCAGCTTGGATTGGCTCCAGCTACCTGCAACTCTGCTACAGGAATACATGGTAGAAAATATATATGAATCAATGATACCTGCAAGGTAGTGACATTTTAATGTTTTACTTATTTTTCATTAGCAAAATATATCAAACGACATTCATTTGAACTTGCAAACTGAACGTTGCGTATGAGGCGCCATCTCTCTCAACAACCCTCTTTGTAACTGTGACCTGAACAGCTCCCATAATGCATTGCCGCCCAGCCAACCAATCGCAGCTGAGGATCACTTTTGACATAGCAAAACGGCCATCGCTAAAAAATAAAACGGTGTTTAGAAAGAAATTGTGTAACAATAAATTGTGAACTGGCAAGATGGTGGAAGGTGAACCACGATATGGCATGTTAACATGTTTTTGTGGTTAACGGTCTCTAGAAGGACATTGAACATTATTAAATGTTGTCGGTACTTGTTCAACGCGGTTCAACCAGAGACCGGCTGTGATGAAGTGATCAACTTCACCGTGCAGGTTCTGAAGAACGACAATGGGCGCAGGTCGGGTTACTCACCCAATCATTACGGCGGACTCCAGTGACTCGCACGCACACACGGAGCAGGGCTGGAGATGGACCGGACCACCCCAGAGCAATTGCTGCAGGGGGATTACTTGGGTATCCCAAGAAGTACTGGGTTCCAGGGGGAGCATCTGTACTGTCATTTGACCTGCAGCTCCACTGACCCGTTACCTGGTCGACTCGCGGGGAACTCCGTCATGCGTGTTCGGGCGTCCCAAGTTTAGAAAAACAGCCAATCTGCGACACTGGAGTCGGATATCAAAATACATTTGTAATGTGTCAGGATGTGTTAAAGTTGACGGTCGGTGCAAGTGTCCAAACGTTAGACCTGAAGTATACTTGTACCAGTTGCATCATGGGAACATGCATACAGTTGTACACATTTTATTTGTTTTCTGCGTCTACTTATTATGTATGCATGCCTTGTCATAGTTCATAGAGCAAGAGGGGAGGCACAGCAAAGGAGGGGGGGTTTCTAAATTGGCTGCCGTGCTTCTTAATGATGCAACGAGAGCATGACGTTGTTTCCAGAGAGCAAAATTCCAGTTTAATGTAAAGCTAAGTCCAGACAAAGAAAAGCAAACCTTCTGCAGTGTGAGTAATTTGAACCATGTTTGTGTGAGCATGGCCTGGCCCCACTCTGCTAATTTTCCCCAGGTATTGTTTGCAATAACAATGTAGTCATGGAAACCACAACCCCCCCCCCACCCCTCTTTCTCTCTCTCCTAAAATCTTTCAGTTATTTAGATTGTTTTTACATTTTCTTTTATCCTCTAATGTGTGTGTTATTTTTGAATTCGTCCCGTAAGAGGTGAACGTTTTTTTTGTTTTTTTTGTTTGGGAATCAGGGAACCTCTCAAGTTGGACTCGATTAACTCTTGACCTGAACATGAGACACCTGACATCTTCTTTGCAGGGCACTACATCAGGGGTCTCAACTCGCCTGGGGGCCGCTAGAGGTTGATTCTTGTCTAGCCAAGACCGCATGCTAGGGGGTCCTTCGTTTTCTTCTGGACACATTTGATCCAAACTTTGTTTTTAATTATTCTGTTGAATGTTTCGGTAGTTTTGTGTGAATTATGGTCATTTTTTGGTCAAATTTATTTTGCTTTTTTAAGAGATCTGATCATAAAAATGTAGTTTAAATGGATGGCTGTAGAATTTGAACTCACAAATGGCCCACAAGTTTGAAGATGACCAGAGGTGATAAATAATTTGAAGTGTTAAAACTGCTGAAGTTTCTATCTCAACCTAACATCAATATTTCTTTATACACATTGATTAACTTTACCTGGTCAAAATCAAAGCTTGCTTTCATTGTGTCTAAATTTTTGACCTTTTATTCTCTGCCTCTCTCCAGGATCCCATCTTGGCTGAACTGCTTCAAAGCAACAAGGACCAGATCGTGTGTTACCACGAGCACGACTCCCTGCTGGACCACAAAGAGGAAGAAGCTCTTAGCGAGGAGGATCGAAAGGCAGCCTGGACCGAGTACGAGGCGGAGAAAAAGGTAGGCCGCGGTTGTAACCGGCTCGAGTCTTTCTCTCGGTTTGAACTTCTGAATGAAAAAAGTATTTGATCCGGAGGCTTCGTCACCACCGCATAAACCTCAAGTGTTCGCAGAGGGCCCGCGACTCGACTGATCAACGAAGGTGCAATTAGTGGTTTTGTTTGGAGAGAGTCCCGGGGGCTGGTGTTGTAAGCGCAGGTTTACACTTCTTACTTGTAATCCTAGATTGTAATTTACCGAATGATTATTTTTTCAACACTCACCGCTGCCATGTCTGAGCGCTTAGCAGCTTTTCAGGTCACCGCATCTCCTCAGGACCACAGAGTGTTATTAGGCTAATGGCTTAACATCTGAGTTGGTTGTCAGTTGTTTTTGTTAACCAATATTTCAATAGTGATTCAGTATGCGTTGTTTTTTTTATACTTTACAATTCATTGTGTAGTATAACCAACAAAACATTTGATAGAATCAACATATAACGCTCCTTCTTTGTAAGTCTGCATATTAACACTTCGGTTGATTTAAAGGAAACGGCTTTATTTTACTTAAATAAAAGCTGCAAAACATACCTGAAATGGACAATTTTACAAATGAGTATCAATGTCAAATTGGAGCCAAGTAAAATCCAAGTAAAACTAGCTTCACATTTTTTGCAGGTTTTAATGCAAGCGAAATAGAGGGGGGGGGGGACTGTGAATGTCGCTAAATATGACTATCAATACAAAAAGCTAACAAACAAACAATTTCTAAGGTTATGACACATTTTTTTATATTTAATAACAATAGGGGTGTGTTTTAGCATCGTAACACCTTACAGGGTCAACCAAATTATATATTTCGAAACTGTAGTAACGAGGATATATTTGTAGTATTGTCGAGTACTTGACTCTGGTGTTGCAGAATTTACAGACTACATGACTCTTGACAAAGTCGTAACTGCTTTCATTTGTTTTTAAACCAAAATATGTTCAAACAGCAGCTTTAAGAGCTGCTGGAGTCGACTGTATCCCCTCGTCCTCAGTCATTTAACGGCCAGAATTTTAATTGCTACTCAAAAGTGGACAAACGGCGTCAATATATAGAAGGCAATTGTTAAAATAAAAAATAAAATGTTTTATTTACCACATTTATTGACATATGAACCATAAAATAACTATGCAATTATATGATTTGAAAGCCAAAATAACAAATCGACACGCTTCTGTTAAATATTGATGCCGTATCAAAATATGTAAAACATTGCAATATTACCGGTGTATCGATATTATCCGACACCGGCTTTATAGAAGCATATTTGCAGGCCTAGCTGTCTTCAAGTCTCAAAGAACAGAACGGCTCCTGCCTACATCCAGTTATTTAGAAGTCCAGAGTTTCCTCACTCAGGGATCGTCGGGACAAGAATGTTGCACTCATTCTGTCAACACTTGGCAATAACGTGCGGCGAAGCAGGATGACTCTCTTCCTTAAAACGACAGCAGAAGAAAGACGTGCAGGAAATTAGCTCGGATGGATTCTCGTTGACAATGTAAACCCGTGGATGCGTACGGGACCCCGGTCCTATAAGAGCACGAGAGAGGTGTGTGGAGCTGGTTCGTCGCTCCAGAAGGTCAGAGAGGCCGAGAGGTGGACAAGTTCACGTCCTAGTTCCTGATTTGATCTCCAGAAAAGTGTTCGTTCGTCGTCAACCTTGAGGATTGTGTGTGAGGTTTTTTTTTGTTGTAGTGTTTGGACTTGCACACCTGTCTCTGACCAAGTCCAAAAGACCCCCACAGTCCCCCCCGAGCGCACAAACACACGCACACACCAACACACCCTTACATACCGGATGGCCAGATTACAGGGCACGGGAAAAACCATCTGCAGCAGAGGCTCAATTACACACAGACATCGGCATCCTGCTGGCCTTAACTAGGACACGTCTGACACACAAAACACACGTGTTTAATAAAAAGACGATCTTCTCCGATAGATCTTTCTGTCTGGAGAAGTCTTTGTTTCGTCGCCCAACACGAAGGGGCAGAGCAGGACCACAAGTCTTAATCTTGGACTCCCTCTTCCCAGGGTCTCTCCATGAGGAACAACTACCAGATGCAGCCCGGCATGGACATGGGGGGCAACTCTGCCTACGTCTCCTACAACATGGCAGCGCTGGCCTCCATGAACAACCAGCAGCTGGAGGTAAGTAATGAGCTCCACATGCCCCGCTCCTCCTCCCTCCCCCCGCGACATGGTTGCACCACATTCCACGAGCCCGACTGCTAATTGCGACAACAGTCCTGTAGCCGCCAAAGTCTCGTCCTCCTCGTCTGGGTCAGCAGCTACTGGCACGTGGACAAACCTCCAAGTGATGCTCCGGGAATCTATCCCTCAGAACCACCTTAGATGTGACGACCACGGTCACATGTGTACGGTGGCCCGGAAGTGCAAAACTATTTACAAACTCAAAACACATTTAGTTCCTGATTAAAAATGACTATTTCTGGATCAAATTTTCGTATATGTATAACATTTACTGACAATTTTCTGAAACTAATGTACGGTTGGGGAAACAAATTTCCAATTCTCTGAAATAAATTAGCAAACTCTGAACCTAATAGAATTTTCCTGTAATTTACTATTTTATTTCCTGACACAAAATGACAATTTTCAGAGACAAATGTACAAACTCTGTAAATAAATTGAAGTAAATTTGTATATTTTTTTCAGGAAATTGTCATTTTGTTTCACGAATTTTCTTAATAAGTTTCAATTTCATAAAACAAAATTACAAACTCCTGAAGCAAAACAAAAAAATAAGTTTTAAAAAAGAACTAATTTACCAAAGGTGTAAATGTGTTATGTTGAATATTGTACTTTTATCTAAATTCGTGTTTATGAATTTGTTGTGGACGTTTTGTTAAAAACTTCCTGAAACGAATGTATAAATTGCCAAAAACAAATGAACAAACTTTAAATTTGTTTCAGAGTTTGTAAATGTGTTTTTCACTCCTGGGCCCCAGTACATTGAAATTGGTTCATGAAAAGGACAACAGACCATACCTTGCTTTAGAGAGCCTCTGTTGATTTCTTCTAAACAGTTCTACAGCTCTGCTTAAGCCACTGACCACTGCCGACAGCTGTTGCAGATTCTAAAATTCTTTGTATCTTTGATGTGAGCAAAATAGTTTGGCTCCAATTTTATCATAAAACACAAGATTAGCAGACTTTGAGATAATCTCGACACATTTTTGAGCGTCTGAGTGCTTCTCACATGAGCTCACACCTGTCACACCTGTCCATCACCCCTCAGGAGCTGATCAACCAGGGTCGGCAGAAGGTGATCGAGGCCACGAACGGGCTGAAGTCGTTACCTCGCGAGGCCTTGGAAGACATCATCGGTCGACTGGTGAGTGACGCCGACAACTTCAGTTTCTGCTGGAGTGCAGTGTGAGACTCACACCTGTCGTCTTTTTTTTTTTTTTCCAGTGGAAGGATAACCCGTCGCTCACGGAGAGCCAGGTCCAGACCATGGCTCTGAGCCAGCTGACCACCATGGAAATGGAGATCAAACGCAGAGAAGCCATTTATAGAGACGTCACCAACAGGCAGCAGACGGTACGCCACAATAATAACAACGTCCAAACTTACTCATGATAGATCAGCTTATATGAGGTTTCACGAAACAGTAGAGGAGGTTTAACAAAACGGCTGATGTTTCATGGAACAGTTGAGGTTTCATGGAACAGTTGAGGTTTCATGGAACAGCTGATGTTTCACGGAACAGCTGATGTTTCACGGAACAGCTGATGTTTCACGGAACAGATGATGTTTCACGGAACAGATGATGTTTCACGGAACAGATGATGTTTCACCAAACAGATGATGTTTCACGGAACAGATGATGTTTCACGAAACAGATGATGTTTCACGGAACAGATGATGTTTCATGAAACAGTTGATGTTTCATGAAACAGTTGATGTTTCACGAAACAGTTGAGGTGGTTTAACGAAGCAGTTGAAGAGGTTTCACGAAACAGTTGAGGTGGTTTAACGAAGCAGTTGAAGAGGTTTCACGAAACAGTTGAAGAGGTTTCACGAAACATTTGAGGCAGTTTCACGAAACATTTGAGGCAGTTTCACGAAACAGCTTATGTTTCACGAAACGGCTTATGTTTCACGGAACAGCTGATGTTTAACAAAACAGTCGAGGAGGTTTAACAAAACAGTCGAGGAGGTTTAACGAAACAGTCGAGGAGGTTTAACGAAACAGTCGGGGAGGTTTAACGAAACAGTCGAGGAGGTTTCACGAAACAGTCGAGGAGGTTTCACGAAACGGCTAATGATGTTTCATGGAACAGTTGAGAAGATTTCACGAAACTGCTGAAGATGTTTCATGGAACAGTTGTGGGGGTTTATTAAAACAGCTCAGGTTTCACGAAATCGGCTTGTGTTTTACGGAACGGCTGAGGAGGTGTCATGAAACAACCAAGGAGGTTTCGCGAAACAGTTCAGGGGGGTTTCAAGAAACTGCTGAGGTTTCATGGGACGCCTCGATAATCTTTGGCTCGTAAACATTAATTTAATAAAACCATGTTATTTCCAAATCGAGAGCGCCACCTACTGAGCTCCACACTGTATCGTGAAACGTATGAATGTACATTTGAGTCGCCCACCTCCACGTGAGCCTTTTATCTCCACAACCACTCTAGTTGATCAAATGAGCGTCACTAAAGCTGAGTATTGTTTAGATTTTATCCAGTACTGATGCCACATCAATACTTATCAGGAAAATTGTGAGGCGAGGAACTCTTTAGTGTGGTTCCTATGGTTTAACTGAGAACCGGTGCCATCATGGTGTTGTTACCCGTCCCTGAAGAACCCACCTAACAAGAGTTTGTCCCTGCAGCTGATGATGTACATCCAGAAGCTGGTCAGCAACAGGAAGGTCCAGGAGCAGCAGCTGGCCATGGCCAACCAGGCCAGCTACCTAAACCAGCTCGCTATGCAGAACGGCATGCTGGGAGCAGGCGGGCTCAGCCAAATGGACCTGCTGGGCCTCTACCAGCAGCTCCACGGCATGAGCTCCCACCAATCCATGGGCAAGAATCCCGGGCCCTCCACGGGCCTCTAAGGACCGAGAGACCCCTCACTTTACGGCGCCCGGCCCGGCTCGACCCCCCCCCCCCGTAGTGGCCCGTCCAAACAAGGTCACCCTCTCTTTTAAGGACCACTCCAGGTCCACTTGGGTCTCAAAGCAAGCTGGGCAGGGGGAAGTCCGGGGACTCCACTGCTGCCCACCGGGGCCACATGTGGTTCTGAACTCTCCGCTGAGAGACCCGGGAGAAACATGTACAAATGCTTGTTTTAAAGGCGTCTATTCGGGAACTTAAACGTGGTTTTAAAAAAGTGTACATACCGCCTTAAGAGTTGCTCAAGTTCTGTCATTTTTCATCTATTTAAGAAAAGTTTCCCCTCGATGCTCACGGGCGTTTTGTTGAGATTTTTATACTGTTTTCGATGTTTAAGCTGAGTGGGACCAGTGTGGTTGCCGGCACCAACAACATCCACCCCCTCCGGTTCCGCCCTGTCGTCATGGAGACGGGAGACGATCAGTTGATAGAAAAAACAGCCTTATATGATTAGTTTAGTTTATTAAAAAATGTGTAAAGTTGTTTTATTTTTATTTTTTTCCTTTTTTCTATTCCACTACTCAATGTTTCTGTTGCTCTCGGAATGCTTGTGTCGTTCTAAACTGCCTGCTGGTTCTCTCAAGACTTTCTTTGTGACATCATCCACATGGTCACGTGACGTCTAGCATAGCACTGTGTTCCGTCTCTTGTTCATGTCCTACGTGTCCCTTTTTTTTGTTTTTTTGTTTTGTTCTTTTTCTTTTAATTTCCCGGTCACCGCGAAGGACTGACCAAGCACAGGCGCGTTGGGTCGGCTGCACCGGGGGCCCAAACTATAGTGTGTTGAAATGGAAAAAAAAAAAAAAAAAGTGTTTTGAAGTTCCTTCGTTTTAGAGCTGTTCACGGTCGATTGGACGATTTTCGCTGCTTATTAGATTCTCCAGGTGACTTGGGTCAGTCGCCTCCTGTGTTTGCACAAGGTGTCTCTTTAAGAATGTCGGCAGATACACCCACATGTTTTATCATAAACCTGATTATCTTGTATTTAATATAACATTTAATAAAGCGACCAAAAGCATAATCAACGCCAGTCTTTGGATTTCTTTCTTTGGAACTTCCCCTGCAGGTCAAATCGAAAGTTGTTGTTTTTTTGATCTGCATGTGACCCCGGCTAGCTTGAAGAATCCTTCCCCTGACCCCCTTCTTCGTTCAACAGGTTAGTGATGTTTCACCTCACAGGTGTTGACGATTAGGTTTAGTGACCAATATTTTGTCTTCCACAGAGTCGTCCAATCACAGGCCGGGAAGTGAGTTGAACTTTTCTCTGCTCTTTTATCTCGACTTGAATTTTCTGATTTTATATCAATCATTTTGACTGGAATTCAACCTGTAACGATAAAAATATTAAAACTCAATCTAAAGATTTATTCACTTACCTTAAAGAAAAGGAATGTTTTTCAAACAAAAAAAATTAACTTTATTGTCTTTTTTTTCCTGTTACCATTCCTGACATTGGTAACACATTTTAAGATAAATAAAAACATGAAGACAATAGTTTTCTCTATGTAGGCTTAGATCTAAAGTTCTGGAAGTTTTTTGCTGAGTAATAAACCATTTTTAAATTAAAATATTCTGCATATTTTTTCATTTCAAATCACAATACATTTCACCTGTTCACCATAATTTTTTTCTTTAATAAAGAAACTTTAAATTTAAATGTTAAATTATACCTTTTTTATTTTAGGTTTACTCTATTAAATAATTCCACAATAACAATTGTATATCATAAATATTTTAAAATATATTTTAAATCTCACACCTGGATTGTCATTGAATAAAAAATGTAACACAATTAAAAAGAAAAAAATTGAGTTGCTTGTACTGTAAAGTCAAGAAATGATTTCAAGCAACACATTTAAAGATGAGTATCTCGTGATCTGTCAATCAAATTCAACTGCCATTCGTTCCGCCCTCCCCTCACCGACGTTTTGCAGAGTACCTCCCCTACCTTTGATGAAATAATCAATTTTTTGTCAAATTTTACCTGGAAAAAGTGAGTATTTGATGGGCTTTTCCTGATTTGAATTTGACAATGAATTCAATTAATAGTTTACAGCTGTGCTCACCTTTTTTTTTTTTCCACACCCGTTTGTGTTTTAAATACTAACTTCAGTGAAATTTGAAAAGTTAGCCTTAACTTTTAAAGTTTAAAGAAAATAAATCATCTAAAATAAGAAGTGCTTCATACTTAGCTTTTCAATTGTTCTGCAACATTAGGAAACTAGTTCATTTTGCTCCGGTCTCAACTCATCTACGTTTTGAAGAGTACCTCCCCCACCTTTGCCGAAAAAAAACCTATTCTTTTTTTGTCTAATTTTACCTGGAAAAAGTGAGTATTTGATTTGACTTTTTCCTGACTTGAATTTTTCCCTCGGAGGACGATGGATTCGAATAATAGTCTCACCTGTGGTAACGACGACCCGCACAGGTGTCTGGAAAAACTTTCCCCTCAAAGATGAACCGACACCTTTTTGTCCTTTTAATCTTTCATCTATTTTTCCTCTGCCGGTGTTGTTTTCATTTCTGTCTGCCAGGGTTTTCCCCGTAGCATGTCTTTGACTTTTCCATTCCCTTCCCCCCCCTCGGGGGGATCTTTCTCTCGCGGCTCCCAGATATCTGCCAGTGGAGAAACATTACAACTATTGCAGATGTTGAAATGTTGATCCCGTCCCCTTTTAGCCCCAGATTACCACCAACTCGCCGCCGCGCTCCGCCGGCCCCGGCTGGTCGGGGCGACAGCGGGGGGGCAGCTGTTTCTGTCCGTTGAGAAGGCGGCGAGCGAGCGAGCGAGAGGCCCCCCGGCCCCCCTGGCCCCCCTGGCCCCCCGACGACCAATCACGGGCTAAATCCACGCTGATGTGTAAAGCCAATTAGGAGCCGAGATCCAGTTGCAGCAGGAATCTGATTTAGCACGGTGGACTGACTGAGACATTATTGAGACCCGGGACCATTACAGGAGGGTTTATGAGGGCAGTGGGATTGACGGGGGAGTTCTCTGGGAAGAAAATCTGCACTTTTTCTTTCACGCTACTTTTCCCGCCGCCGCCTCCGCTAGCTGCTCTGCGGCCTTTACAGCGTCGCATTAAAGGTCAAGCTAAAAAATAATCCTTTCTCCCCGCGATCGGACATCTGCGAAGTCTATCGGATTTTATGTCGGAACGGAAAGAGCTTCTATAAACCGAGCCGCACATGTGTTGGATTCTAACCTTCAAATCAAAAGTTGACATGTTAATATCGTGAGTCATAGACTTGTGAAGTTCATTTGACACCAGGTGGACCTTAAAGTATTGAGCAGGTATTAGTCGGTGACACTTTAAACAAAGTTTTTACAGGAGGATAAATTATGAATTCAATATTTTGTACTTTCATCATCGATTGAAGCAACTTTTAATGAAATATTTTATATTATCGCAGCAATTTATTTGGGATACAAATATTAGTTTTTAATAAAAAATATGTTTCTTCTATTCAAACTAATTTATTGTTGAAATACATGTTTTTTTTAGAATTTAAATCTTTTTCTTTTTATTGGAGCAATTATTCAATATTTAATTAAAGTAATTATTATTTATTTTTGATTGAAAACTTTTTTCTTGTATCCTAGAAAATGTATTTTTACTGAGCAATTAATTTAGTTTAAGAATCTTTTTTTCAGAATAAGGAAACTTTTATTGCCAGAGTTGGACATTTTTTGTGGAATACAGAATATAAAGAAATGAAATAATACGAATGGAATAAAATGACATTAATTAAATGAAATACAATAATAATGTTTTTGTTTTTTTTCATTGAAGAAATTTATTTTGTTGAGGAATATTTTTCTTTTTAATTTAAATCATTTCTTTATGGAAATTTTGATTGAAACAACTTGTTTTCTTGATTGAGTTATTAAAATAAAATCTACCATTAAATTATGGATTTTTTTTTATATACTTTTATTTATTTTATTTTTAAGTTATATCCACTTCCCCTTCTTCCATCTTCTTCCCTTCCTGTTTATTTTATTGTTTAATAAACTTGTATTTTGTGGCTTTTCAACCAAATTTCGAATTTATTTTTTCGTTTTTATTCAAAATACAGATGTAAAAACTATTTTTTCTATTTTATACTAAGATAAATTAATATTAACGTTTGTTGCTGAGATTCATTTAGGTGTTTTTGGATTTTTTACTTATATTAACAATCATTTAATCAAATAATTCATAGATTATAAAAACATTGTTTCCCTACAAAACCTTTTCGTTTATTTATTTTGAATTCCTTAAATTCTCAAGTGTTTGTTTGGGATCAGAAAGCTTCTTATACAGAGCAAAGAAATGCCACTTTTAGTTAATATAACTATAATTTCACCACAATAAATCTCTTTTATTCAATGATATAAAATAGCTTATTTTCTTCATTTATATTTTTCTTGAGACTTTTACTTTGAAATCCGACTTGTTTTCACCGAACGCTTCCGTGCCGAGCAAGAATGAAGAGGACGGACGTGTATTCTACAGGTGGTTTTAATGGTGCATCAGACTTTCATCCAGGCAAACACGCTCTCTTACGATGAATCCTCCAAAAAGCAGGACAATTTCATTGTCGCGTCATTGCAGTTTCTTCATTATTTTTTATTTAGTGTCTCGGTGTGAATTCAGTAGAATCTCTGGTCCAGATAACTTCAAGTTCATGACAAAATAAAGTCTTTGCAATAAATAAATATATAGATTTATATTTATACTTTATATGTAGAAAATAAATATATCGTACATCTCATAAATAGGATCACCCATATGTACCCCTCAGCTGCTTGCATTTTGTAACAATGTTCGGAACATCACGAGTCTCGTTTTTTTCTGTACACGGTTCTGCTCTTCATCACTTCTTCTCTCCATGATGAGGAACATGTCGGAGCTCCACATGTTCGCTAAGTGCTTCTTTTTTTTTTTTTTTCATATCGTCCAAATCCATCGCAGAGATTTCGTCCAAAGCGATGAACTCCAGTTCGTCCGCAACCGAAAACCTCGACAGTCTCAAACTGCCCTTTTCGCCCCTTTTTCTTCCTCCCATCATCAGGCTCGTCCACGCTCCATCTTCGGGTGCTAGAAGTCCGGATGGCTCAACAGGAAGCTCCGCATCCACAGTGGTTTCACAGAAGAATCTCCTCTCCGAGGCACAACAATGTTTATATCAGTGCTAGTGATCCGATGGGGGGCCGCCCCCCCCCAAAAAAAAAGGAGTCGATGGGTTTTCAACCAAGTATCCACGTCCCGTCCCGGCTCCCAGGGTTGTGAGCCCCGGTCACCTCTGTTGGAAGTGGTCCCTGTAGGATTGGTGGATCTTCTCGATCTCCACGTGCCGCGGCAGGAAGTGCGTGAGCTTCTGGTGCTTCTTAGTCCTGCCGCCCTCCCGCGGGGAGCCGTCCTTGTTCAGGGCCACGTAGTAGAAGCGCCCCGTGTCCGTGTGCTTGTACAGGGTGGAGGCGTAGGTGTTGTACCAGTTCTCCTCGAACTGCTCCCTGAACACGCACTCGGCCGTCAGCTTCCTCTGTGGGCAGAGAGAAGATTTTACGCTGCATGACGATATCTTTTTTCACGTTACTGTATCGATTATTACATTCATTTTCGTTTTGTTCACAGTGAAATGCAAATATTTCAGCATTTGTTCTATTTTGTGTCGCAATTAAAACCCCATCCACTAGATGGCAGCAGTCATGACCTCCTCCACAGTTAAAGGAACATGGAAGTCGACTGAGGACGAGAGGATACAGCAGCTTTTCAAAGCTGATGTTTGGACATATTCACAGTGTTTTCTTCATTGTTGTGTTTAAATTAAACTTCGGGTCGCTAGATGGCAGCGGTCGTTACGTCCTCCGCAGCTAGAGTAATAATGAAAGCCTGCAAGATCCTGGTGATGACTGGGGACGAGAGGATACACTCGACTCCAGCAGTTTTTAAAGCTGATGTTTGGACATATTTTGGTTTCAAAACAAATGAAAGCAGTTACGACTTCGTCAAGAGTCATGTGGTCTGTAAATTCTGCAACACCAGAGTCAAGTACTCGACAATACTACACATATATACCTCTTACTACAGTATCACGATATATCGTATCGTCAGATTCTTGCCAATATAAAACCCTAATTTTAATTTTAAGTCACCCTAGATCAGACGTTTCCCAACTTTACTCAGGTTGTGACATTTATTGAGTCGCATGAATATAAACTTCATATTCTCATACTTTCTAACAAGGTTGCTGGTTCGCTTCCAGGTCAGAAGGGAGACAACTGGTGACCTTTCTGTGTGTATGTTGTATGTTCTCCCCGTGTTGCGTGGGTTTACTCCGGGCACTCCGGTTTCCTTCCACAGTCCAAAAACATACAGAGGTTGATTGGGAACTTGGGGAAATTGTCCGTAGGTATGAGTGTGTGCGTGAAAGGCTGTGTGTCTTTGTGTGTCCTGCGACAGACCGGCGTCCTGTCCAGGGTGTCCCCTGCCTCTCGCCCAATAGGATCCAACCCTCCCAAGCGACCCCAATAGGGGATAAGCAGCAGAAAATGAATGAATGAATAACAATGGTTGAGTCATAAATGCAAAATAAGTGAAGTTTAACACGAAATTTACACAAGTTTTGTTTTGTGTCACGTTCTGTGGTTGGCTGAGGCTGAAATCTGACCAGATGAAATCCGACTTCGGACCTCGGCTTTGGACACGAGTAGGAATCCAAATAAACAAGTGAAGGCTTAACTGGGCTTAACCTCCTTTTTTCTCACTGCATGAAGGAAAACCTTTTCTCTAACTAAGGATTCCAGACACAAACACTCAAGCGCTTAAGTCGATACCTCGTCCACTTATTCACAGTTTTTCGTTAATATATAAGGAATAAGAAACTGCAGACTTCCATTAATATACACCCACAATTTGTATCATTTAAGCTTCATTACCTTTTTATTTTCTCAATGGCCAAACACACCTCACTCAAGAACAAGACCACTACTTCTGCACCACAGAGAGCGACAAATCCTTCAATCGTTTGTAGATCCAGATGCTAATACTGAACACTACCAACATAATCACCATTACGCTGAAATCTGTCCGTCGAAAAGAAAGATCTAACTTTCATTAACAATAGTTTTACACTGAAACCTCTTTACTGTAACTAATGTGGAAGAAAACGACTCAAGTGCATGTACAACCTTATCTGCTATTAATAGACCACACGTCCCATAATGCACTGCAAAAGTTCACACTCAATCAAAATTAAACGAGTATTTCTGATCCAAGTCAAGTTTGACTTGTATGATTGACAGTCCTAAGATTCAGATCAGTTTGTCCACTAAGGAAGTTTATGGCTGTTGAAATAAATCAAAAACAGATTGTTTTTGTGTTTAGATGTTGGTAAAGCGACAAACTTATTCAAGAGAGTTGTGGCACTTTCTTCTTCGCCTACTGTAGGTGTAATGGGAGTTAAAATAAATGAGGAGTTAACCCTTGTGTTATCTCAGGGTCAAGGTGACCCGGAGGCCTGAAAACAAATCGTGTTGCTTCTGGGTCAAGATGAACGACCTCCACCACTGCATGTGTATTTATGGAAGCCAGGGGAGGTCGTTGACCTTGACCAAGAGACCACACAAGGGATACCACGAACACATTTGTTTTCCAGGCCTCCGGGTCACCTTGACCCAGAGATAACACAAGGGTGATAACAAAAACATGTCTGATAGACAGATAGAAAGCTCAACTTCTAACAGCTTTTCTTGTCACTCATGTCGGTTGTGTCTCGTCCTCTTCTGCCTTCTTTGTTTTGACAAACCTTCTCGATCTCGAACAAAAGCTCCTTTTTTTCCCCCTTTTTTTTTTTTATTCCAGCAGCAATTTGCTTGATTGGCTGTCAGGCGCGGCGCTGTTGTCTGTAAACACAACCTCCGGGGGCGCATGACTGGACCAGATCCATCTTTCTTTTTTTTTTTTTACAGACACTCAACTCATCGCATCAAACGCTCGTCAGGGTCTGGCAACTTTTTTTGGGACGAAGGCATCCGTCGACTTGTTCCCCTACAAACCCCCCCGCCCCCCCTAGCCCTGCACTTCCTGGCCTCCCAGATTCAGACAGACGTGTCTGCATGGCCTCCTCTGTCAGTCAGGTGACTCAGTCAGGTGTGCAATTACCCCCCCTCTCCTGGAATCGCCCCCCGGGGTCAGAGTTGGGGGTTGCCAGGTAGTAACAATATCTGCACTTTTCACATAAAGGCTGTTTAAAAAGTAGCCACTGTTTGAAACCACCTCCAGTCAGGGGGGCGACTGAGGCCCCCCAGGTAACTCTCTGACACCTGATACACGTACCCCCCTGCACGCCCCCCTTCCTGCTCTTGAAAGGTAGAATAAAAACTGTGTGAGCTCTTGAACCGTGTGTCCTTGTTGACTTGAGAACCACTTGTTTTGTCTCTCGCCGATAACAACTGTCTGCCTCGCAATCAATGTCAACGATGTGGTTTGACTCACCGACCCAAAGAGTTCTCCTTTCTCATTCATGCCGAGGTAGAGTCCCGCGTCCACCCCCCTGATGCTGACCAGCCCCACTGCCAGGCTGATGAACTCCAGGATACCTGGCGACGAAAAAACACACATCAGGGAAAAAAAAGCAGAGTATTCGCTGTTTCTACGATCGCTCTCATGTCTCAGTGACTTGTTGTTTCCCTAAGATGCTTTTTTTTTTACTACACACCTGAAGTCTAGCACTTCATGGACGATAGCAGATTATCTAGATCCACCATACGTTTGTCAGAATTGCACGATGCTAGCAAAGTCCGAACTGGTAAATTAAGTTCCGGGAATGACCTCTATGTGCACTTTCTTCAAGGACTTTAGCTGGAAAAACTCTTAAAAAACATAAGATATAAGGATGATACTTTTCCAAAACCTTAGAAAAAGTACTTGGGAGGGTAGCTTGCATGTTTGTTGTAAACCAGGGGTGAACAATATATGTTAAAGTAAGTCTTCAACAATTAAAGTTAGAGTTGAATACCTTGTTTTTTTAATGAATATACTTTTCGGGGGTTTTTTTGCCAACAACTTGGGCTGTATTTAGAATTATGGACCATTTTTAGCTGCTTCTATCGATATTCAATACTCCTAAAATGTTAAAATAACATATTTGATCACTGGTTTACATACACTATTTTGCACTGTATTTGTTCGTTAAACATTAAGTATTGGACTGTATGTCTTTAATTTTTACTTGAATTCCAAGTGCACTTGGAGATTAATTTTACAGGAAAAAAAAATCCTCATTTTGTCAAAATATGAACATGTCTGTAGTGTTCTAGGTGTGGCCCTGGAACTTGTTTAAAGATTTTAAAAAGCACGTAACGTTGAACAGTTTTCGTCTGTTAAAAGACAAAAATGTATAATTTTTAAACGTGTCACATAATGACTCATTGTGATTTATCTGGAGCGGCAATCCCCCGGGAGGAAACACTTCCAGTCGATCATAATCATTTTGGGGGAACATCCCTCTCTGGCAAAACCCTTGAAAAAAAACAAAAAATACTTTTTTTATGATACTTTGGGATATTTAATGGAGGGGCTGCTGACTCACGGGAAGTTACAATGAAAGTTCAAAGGCTCGGGAAACAACCGAGCTAAATTAGAAGCCAGTGGCTGATGTTTAGTCAGACAGATGATGAGGCCTCGCGATCCACGCCGGGTTGAAGGTTCAAATCCCTTTAAACGGAAGCAATATAGTCCATTTATTATTATTGATTTTTTTTATATTATTATTATTTTTAAAACACTCTATTGCAAACAGAATCTATACACATCAGTAATAAAACCAAAAATAAATTGGTTATAAAGTTTTTTATCATTCCCGCCAAACGACCGAGGCGGATATGACGCTTGTTTGCGGCGGAGGGAGACACCTGCGCCCCTCTCTCCCCCCCCCCCCCCCTCCCCACGCGCGCTGGGATTAGCCGCGCGCCAGGTGACAGTGACGTCAGAGAGGGACCGTCGCCGTGGAAACAACCCCCTTCCATTTAACGCTTAAAGTTTCTAACAAAATATGAACATAAACGACTCGTCGTCGACCATTTGTTTTTAAGATTTTTTTTAAGTGACTTTTTGATTTTAAAAAAAAATGAAGGACGCGTGGAATTGTGGGGATTTTTATTTTTTATTTTTTTTAAAGACTCACCGAATCTGCTGTGGTCCTGTCGGGTCCCGTGTACAGTTCCATTGGGGAAAATCTCCAGCTGGAAGCCGGTCCTGCAGTACAACTGCCGCCGCCTCAGGATCCCCTTCAGGTGCCCGAAGTCCGTGGGGGACCCCCGCTGCAGGCGCCCCTCGATCTGACCCAGCTGCTCGCTCAAGCCCGCGGGAGGCTCCGGTAAACTGGGAATATTCCCGAGCGCAGGAAAACTCTGTATATCCAAGTCGAAGGTCCCGAGGAAAGTCCCGACCTCCGCCATTGTGTGCACAGCTGTCAAATTAAGCGACGGCATTTAAAAAAGAGAAAAAGTTTCTGCCAGTCCAGACCCATGCACGAAGAAAAAAAAAAAGTAAGTCCTTTTTTAAAGATTGTTGAAAAAAAAATGGTTCCTTTTGCTTGTGTGATCAGATTGATTTCTCTGTTTATCACATGGACAGACTTGTATTATATACAAGCTCCCACTCATTCCCACATTGGATATTCAAACGCAAGCCCCGCCTGGCTGGCATCCTTTCTTCCTCCACTGTCCTCTCACACTCTTTTTTTTTTTACTTCTACTTGTGGTGATAACGGTAGAAAGACGCCCCCTTTTTTTTCCTCCACTTACCTTTTGGTAAAAAACGAAACTTCTCCGACTCTCGCTCGAGTTTAAAAAAAATAAAAATAAAAAACAGACGCAGAAAGTAGATTAAAATGAAAAAAAAGTTATAATAATGCAAAGAAAAAGTGTATTTTTGTCTCTGCCTGTGAAGAGATCGAGGAGGAAAATGAAAGCAAACCTGTTCTCCCGGGAAAAGTATTGGAACGTCCGAGAGAAGTTCCATGAGTTTCTCCACCTCACAGTTTTTGAAGCAGGTGCTTTTTTTCCAGAACCTTCTGCAAACCAGCGTCAAGTCCTGGTGAGTGAAAGAAAATCATGGGTTATTAAATTATATATGAGTAACGACACCTAACTTACCTGATAACCACTGTTTATCTCTTATAAAATCACTTATAAAAGTTTGTTTCTGGAGTTCCGTGTAGATCTGGGAAGGTTTTCTGTCCAAAAAAAAAAGTGTGGCTCGGGGGCCCACCACCAGTCATTTGACTGTATTAATGTGGCCCTCATGTGGTCAGAGTACTGACCTACAAAAGTTGTTTTGTGCTTGATTGAAAAAATATTTTTAAATAAAGGGAATTTTTTTTAACTTGTAAAAATTATGCAATGCGAAGATTTAACGTGTCATGTTGGACTCGTACGCATCATAGTATTACTCCACTAATCGGGGAGTAATACCACATAGGATCTTAAATAATACATTAAAGCCTTGCAAACTAACTATTTTAGTTTGGCTTGACGAAATATCCAAGTATTAAATGCGACTCCTCGGGTTACTTCGAGTTACTTGGTCGTCAGTGTGATTTCTAAACAACTCTTCTTCGCCTACTGTTGTTCAAACAAGCAAATTTACCAGTTTGAGCTCCTTACTCTGGATAATATTTCAAATGCTAAAACCACAAATGATTAGCATTAAAAATGGGTATGTGGCTCTTATATTTGGATAAGGGAAAAAAAAGTACAATATAGATGGAAGAGAGCTGCTTGGGGGAGGTCTGCACTCACCTGGTTCTTGTCTAATTCATTAATGTTATATGTCTAAAAATGAAGTAATGTTTAGTCTATAGTTTAGTTTATAAGGATATGGTCTTTAGGGATGTCTCGGTAAAGATGTTATTTCTCCCTTAAAGAATAATAATCAATTTTTCTTTTAATTAAAAGTTACCTTTCCGAGCAAAAGCGGGTGCCCTTTTTGTGGGGGGGGTGATTTACGAACCCCCTTAATTTACACGTTTGCGTTCAAGAGCGAAGGTTGCAGAGGTCGCTGGTTGTAAATCAAGTCCCACTTATGATATAATGGAGTTTTCTTCTATCTGCCGGAACACAATGCGGCGACACGTCTCGTCTTGTTAAACACGGCGGACCCTGATGAAGACGCACCAGAAGTTATCTTAAGAGTCTTTATCAATGTGTTTGTGGAAATCCCGCCCCCCCCCCTTAAAAAGCAACATTAAAATTTGCAGCTACTTTTTTTCTCCTGACCTTTTGTGGTGTATTTTTCAAGCAGATGTGTTGTGATCCAGGACCTTTTTTTTTTTTGCCACTAATTACGCCACGATGCGATAAATCTTGCGGGCGTGTCGCGGCGCAAGTATTGAAGTCAGAGCAGAGGACAGTGGCTTTCAGCTGGTTTCGGGGGATATGAAAGGTGGCGGGGGTGATGAATGCCCCGGGGCCCCCGCTTGATGAATCGGGCCAAAGGGGTTGACGAGGAGTCAGGGATAGTCGAGCTTTGTGCGAGGGTCCTCCGCTGGAAAGAAGAGGATGAAAGGCAGATTCGTCTCAGCTAAAGGGTCGAAGAAGAGGGATTACAGTAAAAAAAGAGAGGAGGGGAGATTGAATGAGAGAAATTGATGCAATAGAAAAATAAAAAGCAACACCCCCCCCCCCCTCCTCCCTCCGTCTTCTTCTTCTTCTTCTTCTTCTTCTTCTCCTCTAATGATGTCACTCTCCTTTCTACACAACTGACATCCATCTCCAGGCCCGCGGCTGTTTGTATAACATTCTAGAAGCAGTTAATTTTGATTTCTTTTTTTTTTTTTCTTGGTAGCTATTAGAAGTACATCTGTTGTTGGTCAAATATATTTTATACTTGACACGCCAGATTTATGGCTGCAGACACTCACAAGAAAAAAAAAAAAAAAAAGAAATCCCAGAGTTAAAATGTTACCATATGCCGACAACCTGCCGCGGATATAGACATGAAGATAATGACCTCAAGGGCTTTGAAGCGAGGGCCGTCCCTCGGGCGAAAAGGGGCCGAAATCAAAAAATGAAAAATTCTAAAGGCTAATAAGTGGCCTCACCTATTTATTTGGATTAGGTTAGGACTCACGTGCGGGGTGTTCTCCGGAGGGGTTAGGAGAGGTTCCTGGTCCTGGTCAAGTTTAAGATGATACGTTACACGAGCGGACATGTTTTCCATTCAATTATGGCAACATGTCGGGGGTTTGAGTAAATTGTTTGACATTTTTTGGGGGAATAGTTTACTTAAATAACGCCTATGACTCTCAAAACAGATGAAAACATTTTAGCAATCTGGAGACCGGCCAGAAAACTCACGGTGCCCTCGAAGTCCAAATAGACTTTTAAACATCGGAGCTTTGTTGTTTAACACAAGTACGCAAAACCTTCCGCAATGACAGGATTTACCAAGTTTTTTTTGAACATGAGGTGAATTAAGTGCAGTGCTGCTTAGTATTACTCCTCGAGGCAGCGTAGTCAGGAGTCTCACAAAGTAATACCACTGAGCCTCATAAAAGTGATACTACAAAGAACCGGGACTTATACTACGGAGAAGCGCGAAATAATTCCACTGAGTTTTCAAGGAGCTTCCTGAAGTAATTTCATCGAGCATCACAGAGTATTACTACTTATGATCATGGAATAATTCCACTAAGTTTTGCAGAATAATACCAATGGGTATAGAGGAGTAATACCAGGGAGATTCCCGGAGTAATACCAAGGAGCTTCATGAAATAATTCCATGGAGCCTCACGGAGTAATACTACTTAGGATCACGGAATGAATCAACCGATCCTTGCAAAATAATACCAAGGAGGATTGAGTAGTAATACCAGGAAGATCCCTGGAGTAATTCCAAGGAGCTTTGTAAAGTAATTCCTAAGATCTTCGTCAAGTATTACTTCTACGGATCACGGAATAATTCCACAAAGCTCTTTAAAATAATACTAAGGAGCATCGAGAAGTAATACCAGAGGGATCCCTGGAGTAATACCAAGGAGCTTCGTGAAGTAATTCCTTGGAGCTTCGCTGAGTAATACGACGAAGGATCACGGAATTATTCCACAGAGCTCTTCAAAATAATACTAAGGAGCATCGAGAAGTAATACCGGAGAGATCCCCGGAGTAATACCAAGGAGCTTAGTGAAGTAATTTTTTGGAGCTTCGCTGAGTAATACCAAGGAGCTTAGTGAAGTAATTTTTTGGAGCGTCGCCGAGTAATACGACAAAGGATCACGGAGTAATTCCATGGAGCTTTGCAAAAAAAAATACTATCAAGGTCAAGAATCAGAGTACTACCACGGGGCCTCACTTGCGGAGTAATACCATTGAGAATTGCGGAGTCACACCATGGTGAAGCACAGAGTAATACCAAGGAGCCTCGTGGAGTAATACCACGCGTTCTTTTACCACGAACGGATCGCGGTATGGTTTAGCAACATTTTGTACTACGTAAAAATTATTACAGATTATACGGTGGTCCTGATCTAAAATCCACCTCCACTTTGTGAATACAAAAGCATTTCAAGTGGCTTTGTTAAGATACTTGATTAACAAACCACGGGGAAGGTCTTTGGTCACGAACCCTGGTCTCTTCTGTCCAGTTCCCAGAGAGAGAGAGCGAGAGAGAGAGAGAAAAGAGGGGATGTCATCTGTTCTTATTTTACCTTTTGTCAAGCAGCATGTGGAAAATGATCTTCACTGTGAGTTATTTGCAGAGCTGGATTCCGTGTTATTTCATTCCCAAGCAGAGACATAACAGAGAGGGTCTCTTCTTTCATGCAGGTGGTCCTTCGGCCTTGTTCAAGGGCGCTGTGAGCACTGGGGCAGGGGCGGGAGGGTCCGCCAGGGAGTGTGGGGTGGGGAGGGCTGTGGAATGGGGGGTTAGGGGTGTGTTGGGGGGGGGGGGGTAGACAGATGCATGCGAATTTAGGTAATGGTTTAACGTTTCAGGGCCGGCTGGCCTCGGCCACTCACGGTTAAAGATAGTGTTAATTAATTTGTTTGCTTTGCTTTCAAGCCCCCCCCCCCCATCTAATGAACGGAGCCCCTCAAGTCCTAAGAAGCCACTTGTTCTGAGGGGACGCAGAAAAACTAACATTTGTCGTACAAACCACTAGCATGTGCGGAGGAACGAGAAGGTGATAGAAGGGGGCGCCGCATTATAAAGTTGTAGTTTTAGATCCACTTCTCATTGATACCTTTTCGTCAGAAGATCGGACCCCCAGGCTGTGGGTTTGCTTCATGAATTGTTGCATTATTACATGTCATTTAACAGTCAGTGCCACACAATAGATCCACGAGTAGCACAAAAAGGACCCGTCCCGAGGGCCCAACACTGGATACCTCGCCCACGATTTCCAAAACCACGACTTCCCATTTGTTCAGTGTATCCCGTATAAGTTGTTATCGTCGCACACACGGCTGATTTCACGAGGGAATCTCGACTTTCCTCTCTCGGTTCTGAGGGATCATGTCGAGTTCCCCCCGAGCGTTGATGGAGATGTTATCTCTCCATCGGGTCCTCTGGGTGCTCCTTCTGCCATCTGGACATTCCCGGAAAACTTACAGAGGAAGATATTTATTGACCTCTTTATGAGACCCTGAACCATTCTGTCTATCTGTCTATCTATCTATCTATCTATCTATCTGTCTATCTGTCTATCTATCTATCTATCTATCTATCTATCTATCTATCTATCTATCTATCTATCTATCTATCTATCTATCTATCTATCTATCTATCTATCTGTCTATCTGTCTATCTGTCTATCTATCTATCTATCTATCTATCTATCTATCTATCTATCTATCTATCTATCTATCTATCTATCTATCTATCTATCTATCTATCTGTCTATCTGTCTATCTGTCTATCTGTCTATCTGTCTATCTATCTATCTGTCTATGTGTCTATCCATCTATCTATCTATCTATCTATCTATCTATCTATCTATCTATCTATCTATCTATCTATCTATCTATCTATCTATCTATCTATCTATCTATCTATCTATCTATCTATCTGTCTGTCTGTCTGTCTGTCTGTCTGTCTGTCTGTCTGTCTGTCTGTCTGTCTGTCTGTCTGTCTGTCTGTCTGTCTGTCTGTCTGTCTGTCTGTCTGTCTGTCTGTCTGTCTGTCTGTCTGTCTGTCTGTCTGTCTGTCTGTCTGTCTGTCTGTCTGTCTGTCTGTCTGTCTGTCTGTCTGTCTGTTTATCTATCTATGTGTTTATCTATCTATGTGTTTATCTATCCTATCTTATCTATCTATCTTATCTATCCTATCTATCCTATCTATCTTATCTATCTTATCTATCTTATCTATCCTATCTAGCCTATCTATCTTATCTATCTTATCTATCTTATCTATTTATCCTATCTATCCTATCTATCTTATCTATCTTATCTATCTTATCTATCCTATCTATCTTATCTATCTCTACATCTAACAATTCTGAACATTATTACAGTAATCTGTTCATTTTTAGAGTTATAGACAAACATGTTTGTTCATTTTAATGTAGCGACTGGAGCTCAGTTATCTTCGTCTTCGTCCAAAAAAGACACTTAAAAACATCTAAATACCTCAAAATACTTGTTGCCTGTACCAAAGCAATGCAAACCACAAGTACTGAATGGGCTGTGGACTATTTACCTGGAGTCCTACTGCTTTATATCTTTTATTCTTTAAAAGTCTGGCACAAACAAGTGTAAAATACAGAATAGTTTACTTTTTCTGGAACAATTCCTCATGTCGAGTCTTTAATACACGGTGGACATCACAGACGTCTGATGAAGGTATTTGGATGTTTTTAAGTTTGTCTTTTTGGAAGAGGTGAAGACAGCTGAGCTTCAGTCGCTACAATAAACATTTTTTTCTTTGTCTATGACTCTAAAAAGGAAAAGATTACTCCGAAAATAATTCCAACCCTAAGTCGACATGAGGGTGAGTAGAAAATGAGTGAAGGTTGCATTGAGGTTCAATTTTGGGTGGTCTATCGCTTTAAGGAGAGAAATATCGAAATGGGAAAATACAATGAAACGATTCTATTCATCATGACCGTGATTCATATATCACGTTAAAGACAGGGTGTTGCTCAAAGTGACAGATTGTGATTATGTTTCGAGAAATAAAGGAGTGTCCGTGAGTGAATCTGGCTCCGGTACATCGTGAAGAAAAGCTTTGTCACCCACCGGAGACTGGAAGTAGCTGCCGCTTCCCCCTATTAGATGAGTCACAAGAAGTACTTCACGCATTTTCCTTTGTCGCCTTTAAGGCTTGGAATCGCTCTGATAGCGGAAGTAGTCGAACGGAGAAATCTCTGTCACCCTGATCGAGGGGTTGAACATGTGAGGCCAAAAATGTCTCTTTTATTGAATGTGGGTAAAATGCCTTTTATACATGTACAGTTATCAAAAACAATCTGGTTCTTTTTTCAATTATAGTCCGACTGGGTTGACATTTTTGGAGTAGCTCTACCAGCTGAGAGAGAAAAATAGAGTGGAATGTGTCTGGGAGAACAGGAGTCCCACTTGTTGTCTGATAAGTTGTCTTTTGTATATGTCAATTTCAAAAAAATATAGTGTCTCCTTCATCCAAGTTGTTGGGTTTCGCCTTTAATAAATGAAAAGGTTATACTTTATAAGAAAACTAGGTTTAAATATACTGTATCCCTTTATTTATATACTTTATTACAGACTTTTATATGGATTTATCTTTCCTTTAATTGCGTGATAAAACACATTGTAAGTAAATAAGTAAGTCATTTTTATTTGTATAGCGCTTTTCCAGACCAGGGTCACAAAGCGCTTAAACAATCAAAACAATTTTCAATAAAGTACATACTTTAAAGATCAAGATAAAACTGATAACACAACAGGAGTTCCAGAAAATCAAGGAAAAGCCTGAACAAAAAAAAACGTCTGAAGATGTTTCTTGAAGGAGTCAGTGTATGTTTTTAAAAAGAGAATTGTCTAATCTTTTTTATTTTTTACCGGCAAAGCAGTAAAATCTATTTGATTTATGAATTGCAATGAAAATAGTTTCACTTGAAGATGAGACACAGGAGGCCCGGGGGCCAAATCAAGCCTGTCTGGTCATTTTATGTGGCCCACAAGATGGTTAACTCAAAATGAACAAAGTTTTATGTGCATGTTGATAAAGTGAATAAAGGTGCTCAAGTTAAGGAACACATGTTATCGATGTCAACACAGAAACTTCAAAAAACAATGTTTTTTTGGGAGATTTCTATTGAAAATCTAACCGATATTTACTGTTTCAGTTTCATTTTTGATCAGAGTTGTTGTTGACCAAACACGTTCGTTCGTCACGTGTCCGTGAACACATGTTCAATTTGAAGCAGAAAGTGGTGAAACATACAAAAATGTGTTGAAAACGGGAACATTTTTCTAAGAGTGTTTCTGGTGGTTGGACCGAGTAACAGGCAACAGTGCATATGCGTGATCATGATCCTGGCTAATGAAGGAACAGGAGCTCCGAGCCCAGCTATTATTCTTACTACAACACAGCACAGGAATCTCGCCTCAAACAGATGTTATGAGCTCTTTGTAGCGCTGCCTTGGCCGCGATCCCAGCCCTACCTATCTGCGCAGCTATTTACATGCTCGTCCAGCTGCTAGACCTCCGTTTCTTCTTCGCCTCCCATGATTTCACCCTTTTTTTGCATTTGCATACTCCATCTCTCTCGGCGACCCCCCACTCCGTCCTCTGAAATCAAGCCCTTCTTTTAAACTTTGATCAATCAAACGTACTAATTTGTTTAGCCGGGGAGGACGGCGACGTGCTGTTGCAGGTTCGGTTACACAGAAAGAGAACCAGGCGGCCCATAACTCGGTGCTGACGCAAGTGGCTCGCGTTTATATTTAGTGGTTCTTCTGCAAAAGTTTAGTTTAAATATACCACAGAAACGTCCGATGAGGAGGAATTGATTGATCCTCTTCGTCTGCGTGGATATTTACTTCCATTTTTAATTAACTAATAGTTTATTTTGCTCTAATGTGTTCTTTTAAAGATAATATTTCATGTCTATGTTGGCTTTGATTCTTGGGCTTTAATTCAACGTATTCTTTATGGAGAGTTGAAACACAGAATAAAGTACAATTAATTTTGATGAAGGTCACATTTATTTCATCTACTCGTGGCTACACAAATATAAACATAGTTTAAGGTCAACTAATCTGAAAACTCTCGTGACTCTCATGTTTCAAATGTTGAATCTCCTCTCCAAGATGCAGTAAGTCTCTCATGACCATGTTTTGAACTTATTACTTTATAAAGTTCTCCCCCGACTGAAATCTGGGCAAACAAAAGATTACGAGTCCATAATGAGTGTAATCACGCCCTGCTTTGTTTATACAACGAGTCCCTTCGAAGTGGAGACTTGTTTGATTTTGACTAATCACTGCAGATTGGGTGTGGTTATGGTAAACAAGATTTAATATCCAGCAAAATAAATTCAATACAAACCAAAAAACAATATATGAGCATGTTTTAAGCCTTCTTCATCTTAACCCATCTCAGTTGTACTGATCCTTTTCGTGTCCTCTTTCACCAAATCATTGTAACTCATTTTTCCCTCATTTTGGAAAAATAGTTTCCCCTAATAAAACAGTGAATTTTAAGGAATTAAAGTCGCTTTATCATGTTCAGCCCATCAGTTCTTTTAACTTTTTTTGATTTGGTTGATGCACATTCTTTTAAAAGGTCATAAATGTAGCCAAAAACAAGTTTAGTTTTTCAAGGTATTTTGCTGCTCTAATTGGATTTATGCACAATTTCAAGCTCTCTATTGACTTGTATGGCCTCTATGTGCTGCTGCTGGTATGTATTACGGTGGCACTGAAGGGAAAAACCCAGACATCTAATACAAGGCATAAAATCAAATCACAAATAAATCAACTTTCCTGTGACAAAATGTGCTGCTTTAAGACACGATGTTACTGCACATTGTCCTTTTTAAATGAACTGATCTGAATTGAATTTGTAGATATTAGGAGGCAGTGGTAAGATCCTACCTCTAGGGTCCCTTTGAAGGAACCACACTTTATTTTTAAACAGTCATCTCATCATATTCTGTGTTGTTTGTTGTCTAAATTATCCATCACATATTTTTAAATTTCTTTGAAGAGAACATTAAGACATAAATATATATTCTTAAATTCAACACATATATATTGTTCCGATGAAACCAATCATTTTAAGGTAATTAATCCATATTCAGCACAGAATGTTTGACTGAGGCGTAAATATAAATGCCTTTTTTCAGTGTTTATATTATCAGATTATCAGATATTTCCAAAAAGACTTGCTGATGGGAGTGTTTGATGAAACACAGGGATAATTAAGTTGGATCAACTCATATTTCCTGTTACAGTTTCGTAAATTTGAGTTTTGTTCGGCTACTTGTGTGTGATTGATTTTGACAACCCTGGATTTAAAAAAATGATTTTAAAGTGATAGTTTACCCAAAATTCAGATTTAACTTCTTATCTACTCACCTTCTTGCTTATCTTTTTTTTTGGGTTAAAAACCAAACTGTATGTCTGTATGACAGTCGCTATCTGTGCCTCCATTTTCTTAGTCCAAAAAGACATTTAAAAACATCCAAATACCTCCATACTGCTCGTCTGTTACGTCCATCTTGTATTGAAGCCTCGATATTAGAAATTGTTTATAAATAAAAGTAAACAAGTCTATATTTTAAGATTGTTTGTAGCAGAAGCTAAAAGGCTAAAATGCTACAAGGGTCAATATCTCCCAGTAGTTTCCCGCCTTTTAGCTTCTGCTACAATAAAGATTAAAAAACAGACTTGTTTCATTTCTTTCCGAGCAATTTCTCATGTCGAGGCTTCAATACAAGATGGACGTTACAGACAAGCAGTTAGAAGTATTTGGATGGTTTCAAGTGACTTTTTGGACGTAGAAAATGAAAGGGTTTGTGACTGTCAAATGGACTTCAATGTCTGCCTCTAACTCTATAACGGAACAGTTTACTCTGGAAAACTATTGTTTTTTAAGTCGCGATTAATCGAAATGAAATGGAAAACATGGTTGATCTCAGACTAGTATTTTAGCCGAGTTGGCACCAAAGATCCAGGTCCGATTCTTTTGCAACACGACAAAGAAGTACAACAAGGTAGAAGCAAAACATTTTTAAAAATCCCAACAATATTCTTTGAAAGAACTTCTTTGACCTTTCTATTGAATACCTGTCTTGTGTTTTAATGCAAACGATCGCTGGAGGTTCAACAGTAGAGGGTGCTGGTGTTTTCCCCGCTCGTAAGAGCTGAGCCAGCGCCTCGGAATCATGCGATGTCACGCCATGACAAATGGAGATTCATTAGCGAAACTTAAGTGGTGGAGTTCAGAGCGAGGTGATTCAAGTCGCTCTCATTCCTCAACATTCCACCAGCCGACCGGCCGCATGTTTGGATGAGTTCTTTCTCACTTTCTGTAATCAAGGCCGTTCCAGGTTCTGACGTCGCTCCGGTGATATTCCCCGAGCGAAGCTTTTTTTTTCTTGGTGAAGGTGATTTACCTCCGAAAAACAAGAAGGTCTGACTGACCTGGGTTTGACTGCCACGATGACAAGACGAGGTGCAGCGGGTTCATCGTCGGAGATTAGAACCAAAGGAAAATCACAAACAGATTTTTTCTTTTTTTTTCTTCTTTCCTATTATGAAGTCTCTGACTCGTCCTCCTTTGATGCTGCGGAGGGTAAATAGTTCTTGCGTCGAGGCGGCGGCTCGGCTGCCAGAAACCAGACTGGAGGCCGAGACAGGTGCACAAGGCGCTCATCACATCCCTCGGCGCGAGCGAGGAGGCCAAGATCTCCTTCTCGAAAACATATTGGAAATGTTTGTTAACAGATGGAGACATGCGCTGGCAAAGATTAACTCACTTTGTCCAGGACGAGAGAATAAGCTTTTTTTAAATTTTCAACGGCACGGAAGACGATGTGATTTTTTTTGTGATGGTGACCACACAAACTGTCAATCTGCTCCGAGGCCTTGTTTATTCCAGGGTTGATTTTTTTTTTTTTTTAATATCCAGCTGCAAATTGTGCAAAACCGCAAGCAGGTTAAAGAGTTTCCCTTCGGGAGATTCTCTCCTTTAAGCACATGTTCCTCTCGTCGCTCTATCTGTGTTTGTATCGCGGCTTTTATTCCTCTTGTAAAGTCGTGCAGCTACAGCTGGCATCAATATGGCAGAACTTTCCTTTTTTTTTTTTTTTCCTGTCCGAGTCCAGCGTTGGAAAGTTATATTCATAGGGCTAATCAGTTTAAAAGATAATGAAAACAGAGATTGTTTACAGAGATTAGGCCTTTGGAAATGGAGTAATCAGTGTTTTTTGAAAGGGCACTGACAGCGGTAGGCTGGATTACTGTCTGTCGAAACTAAGCAACGCAGCTTTAGCTCTCCATCGCTAACAAGCTCTCCCGGCCCTGATGTCATGGCAGATAGATAGATAGATAGATAGGGACGACTCTCCTCCTCCTCCTCCTCCTCCTCTTCTTCGCCGAGATGACTCAACGCACGGCGACACCTGTCAGCCAGATGTGTTTGAGTAATGAGTGCGGGATGAAGTAAGCGTTCTGACAAAAAATTCATCTCGGGGACTTAATTTCTTCACAGCTCTCGCTTACGTGGGGGGGGGGTGAGATTTACACGACGACGGACGGATTTATCTCCGGGAAGAGACCCCTGTCGACTGGAGGTCGTCCAAATGTTTGTCAGATTTCATGCTTTTTTTTTTTCTTCTGGCCACTCGAGTCGGTCCGTTGATTGAAGGGACACGCGGGGCCTCGGACAGGGAGGGGTTCTCTTTTTTTTTTTATACCCGACGAAAATCCACGAAAGAAATGATCGCTATCTCAGATCTTATCCAGCGAGAGAAGGAGGGTGTCGAGGGGTGACATATGTTTAGAATTTGGACTCTCAGGGTTGCCCTCTTCGCCAGCCAAACATAACTTGTATCTTTCGCAGCAACACGTTCACAGCAAACATCTGACAGACGGAGGTTTCGCGTCCAAGAAGATGTTGGGCTGATGTGCCAGGACACGAGGTAGAGCAGCTTGTTTTGGCTCCGGGTCTCCATGCAGCTCTCTCGCTCTTGTTGTTTGGAGAGAGATGTGGGGGGAAAAGTAACCCCCCCCCCGCTCACCTCCTAATATGTTTATTAGAGTAAAGTGTTTCGGCGTATGTGACTAATCACGGTAAATATGCGAATAATTGTGGAACAGCCAGAGATTTGAACCAGGTGACGTTGTTTGTGACGAGGATTAGACCCGAGTGTGAATCTTTCCTTAATAAGTTTAACTCTTTCCTCTGACGCCGTCAGGAAAACAAACCATTCCGTGGATGAAATAGTTTATAAAAAACTTTTTATATTTAAAAATGTATCTTGAGATCCATCTTAAAACCTTTTCTACTTTGCATTTTGTTTCTATCCTGTTGAGATGTATTTTTTGATGAAGTTAATTATTCATATCATAGATCATGGTTGGCACAAAATCGACTTAATTATCATTAACAATAATACATAAGAGTAGAAAGTAAAAGAAACACAGATTATCTGTGTCAAATTTTATACATAGAAAAAGAAAAAGCAACATTGATAGAAAGACGGAGTATTAATTTCTGGGAATGTATACTTAAGGAAGGCAAATATTGAAATAATCAGAAAACACGATCTGGAGCTTATAATCCATGTGTTTAAAGTATTTTAATAGTTTATTTTCGTGTTTAAACAGAATGAGCTTTTTCGCCTGCAGTTAGTACATAATTCTGACCTGCTCTAGTAGGAGAACTCACATTTCCCCGATCATTAAAACGCTTCACTGGCTGCCAGTTTCTTTCAGGATCCATTTTAAAATTCTGGTTTTATTACAGATCTATTTATAGTCAGACCTTACATCAGTGATCTGATCCAGCCTTACACCCCAGCTCGGGCTCTGAGGTCTGTGGATCAGAATCTACTGATGGTTCCTGAACACGCTTCCGGACCAGAGGAGAGAAATCATTCACTAAAGTGTTTTGGTTTGTTTTTATGGCTTTTTTTTTGTATTTCTTTATTTTGTATGTGTCAAAAAATAATATTTAATACTTGCACGAAATACATTTTCTAGATGAGTTGATCGTCTTTAGATACCACGATACAGCAAGAAGGTTGCTGGTTCGCTTCCAGGTCAGGAAGGAGCCAACTTGACCTTTCTGTTTTCCTCCCACAGTTCAAAAACATACAGAGGTTGATTGAGAACTTTGAGAAATTTGTTTGTGTGAATAGTTGTGTGTCTTTGTGTGCCCTGAGGCAGACTGGAGTCCTGTCCAGAGTGTCCCCTGCCTCTCGCCCCTAGAATCCACCCCCTGTGACCCCCATAAGCGGTTAAGCGGTAAAGAAAATGAAGGAATGAATGAAAGATCTCCTTGTAAAGAATAGGTTTCTAGAGCTGGGATTACAAAGCATTGATTGATTTTGATGATTAGAACTTAAGCTTTACACGAATAGTTTCCGGTTTGATTTATTGCATCTTTTTTAAACTCACATGTTGAATTATTGTTTAGTTCTAAATGTGTTTCATGTTGGAAAAAACATTGGAATCTTGATCGAGAAGTGATAAAATAAAACAAAAAGTTAAACACAGATGCAATAAGTGATAGTTCCACTTTAAAACCTCATCTGAATTAGAATGATAAACGCCGACAGGACCTTCAGGAACTATTTGAGTCATCTTTTAAAGGGACGTCGAGTAAACCTGTGTGTACTTTCAGGGTCTCCATTAGCGACATGCCCACAAATCTGTTTGATTGTGAGGGAGACCCTGACAGTGTACTTGACAAACAGTCGGCTGATCCATTTCCTTCCCAAAGGAGGGTGGCGGGGGGGCTGCCTTTGCGGCGAGCTGCCCCACTGCGCGCCAATAAGCACAGAGAGTTGGGTGGTCTGTCCATCAACGGCAGATTTTGGCTGGGCCTGAGAAAAGCAGCTCACCCA
This sequence comes from Callionymus lyra, assembly GCF_982586985.1. Taxonomy (NCBI): domain Eukaryota; kingdom Metazoa; phylum Chordata; class Actinopteri; order Syngnathiformes; family Callionymidae; genus Callionymus; species Callionymus lyra. The sequence continues at coordinate 17,632,164 of NC_141826.1, forward strand.
TATCACTTTCAAAGAGTGAAACCCTAAGCAGCGTCTGCTCTCGGGCCGCCGCTGCCTTCCCCTGCACAACAACACACCTGTTGTTCGACTTTCATAGGAGGCTTCGTCCATCGGTTTGTGCTGCCAAGTCACCAGATTCTCGCTCGCACGAAACATTCGCTTGTGTAGGGTTTAGAGGTGAACCATGATTTACAGCTCTTCAGTGCAAATGATGAATAAATGTTCAGAAGACGGACATAACTCTGACGTTAACATTATTGATTCATGATCCATGTTGTCGCTGAGAATCAAGACTATTTTTATTAACATGGTCCATAACTTCAGAAGACCTAATCCCACTTCTGACACCATTTGTGTGAGGACATGTCGTTTTAGCTTGAGAATCTGTTAGAATAACGCAAAGAGATTTGTGTAGAAAAGGACGAGTTTAGATTTTTAAAGCATGTGGTTCTGAATCTCAATTATTTTTATTCCCATTATCAGTACAAAGTTCCACCAATTAGGAACTTGTTTTGATTAGAAATGAAATCCAATCTTAAAGCTAAATATAAATGAAAATAATAATAAGAAAAACATATTAAAATAAATATAAATACAGTTAAAGCAAATGTTTAATTAATTTACAGCAGATATTTGATATCAAACTAGTAGAATAAATAACATTTTCTGTGACTTTGGTCATTGTTCATTAAACATTTCTTATTTGTTAACTCAGGGTCAAGGTGACCCGAAGGCCTGAAAACAAATGTGTTGGTGGTATCCCTTGTGATGTCTCTGGGTCAATGCTCATGTATTTCTGGAAGCCAGACAATCCTACACTTGTTTGTAACAGATTGAAAGACCTATCTTTGAACTTTGAGCTCAGCATCAAATCTTTTTTTTTTATATATTTAACATTTAAATGCTTAAAGGTCAACTAATGTGAAAATCCAACTCTCCTGTCTCACATGTTTCGAGTCTTCGTCTCTAGAGATACAGTAATTCCCTCATCATGACCATGTTTAGAACTTATTACTTTCTAAAGTTCTCCCCCGTCTGAAATCTTGGCGAACAAGAGGTTACGAGAGTCCATTATGACGTAATAATGGCTTAGCTCCTCTTCCAGCCAGCTGTAATCATGCCCCGCTTTGTTTATACAACGAGTCACTTTGAGGTGGAGACTTTGGGATTGAAGACGGTGACAAACATTGATATTTGACCAATCACAGCAGAGTGGGCATGGTTTTGGTAAACAAGATTTAATCTCCAGAAAAATAGTGTTTTCAGTGGTCGTGGCTTTAGATCATTTCCTAATGTAAATATTTCAATGAAAAGAGAGTTTTGTACAAACAGACACTGATGATACGATAGACATCCAAGATCTAGAAGTTCTTATTGTTTTAACAAAAGTTTCATCACAGGATGTCACTCAAGGTCATTCGAGGGTACGACGGCGAGACTCGGTGGTTCTTCAGGAATGATTTGACCTGTGAGCAGAACACTTCATTATTGAGTCGGAAACAAATGAAAGTTGTGTGTGTGTGTGTGTGTGTGTGTGTGTGTGTGTGTGTGTGTGACGTGTGGTTAATCTGGCGGTCCCAGCGAGGGAGACTGAAAAAGAGATTTGAAAAGCGCTTGAAGAAAAGCCGGATTGGATTCTACACCTAAATCTCTCCAGTAGAGCGACGGACGATATGAATAGTTGCGGTAATTTGATGAGTCCCGGCGCTGAGACGAGGCTTTGTTTACCAGCCAAACGGATTTATCGAATCAAATACAAGTTCTCCTTTTCCTTGTTTGACTCGATGTGCCGAGGATTAGCCGGGAAAAATGTGGGCGAAGATAAAAGTAATTATGGGGGGGGACGGTGGTGAAGGGGGGTCTTTGCTTCACCTGTTGGTTTCCCCTTGTCCTCGCGAAGCCCCTCTGGCTTCGCTCGAGGACATTTTTCCCCCGAACGGCATCGAGGATTGAGTTTGTTATTGTACTTCAGGTTACACGGCAACTCTGATCCTGTAAAACACAATCAACGCGAGTATTGGCGAGCGTGTTTTCATAACGCCCTCTCGCCGCGGCTCTGCTGTCAGTCACGGATCATTGAGGGGATCACAGCTGTTCTGCAACGGGTGGCGGTAAATGTTTGCAACAGCTGGAAACACTAATAAACACCGTTTTTTTATTTATTCCGTTGACACATTGATGAAGATTGCTCCTCTGTCGCTCTACACGTCTCTTCTTTGGCGACAATAAAAGTAAATCTGAGCTTCATGCCAGGCCTTGTTTTAGGCCACGAGAAACCCTGGAGTCTCTCCGTTCACGTTTTTAAGAGATACCTAAAACCCCCCGACTGATAAAGTCATGTTACAGAGCAGCTGCTTCGCTCTAATCTTTTTTTTTTTTTTCCCACTCTTGCCTCACTTGAGAGTTGAAGGTAGAAATGTCTTAGAAAATTTGAGATTCCAGCACTTAAACGACTGAATATCCAATGTCTGAAAACACTTTATTTCTCCTTTGATTAAATATAATTTACCATAAACACGCCCACTCTGATGTGATTGGTCATTGTATAAACAAAGCGGGGCGTGATTACAGCTGGGCTGGAGGAGGAGTGATGCTGTTATTACGTCATAATGGACTCCGCTCTCGTAACCTCTCGTTCGCCCAGATTTCAGACGAACTTCATAAAGTATTAAATTCAAAACATGGTCATGATGAGGAACTTAAGTAAGTAAGTATTTTTTATTTATACAGCGCTTTTCCAGACCAGGGTCACAAAGCGCTTAAACAATCAAAACAATATTCAATAAAGTATATACTTTAAAGGTCAAGATAAAACTGATAACACAACAGGAGTTCCAGAGAATCACGGAAAAGCCTGAACAAATAAAGTAAATAAATAAATATACTTAGGTTAGGTTAGGTAGAACTTTATTGATCCCTCAGGAAGTCTCCTTCTGGAAATTGTTTTTTTTTCTAATTAGACACTACAATACAGCAATTATTCATAAAAAATAGAATAATTCTTACTGCATCTTGGAGAGGAAGACTTCAACATTTGAAACATGAGAGTCAGGAGAGTTGGGTTTTCACATTAGTTGACCTTAAACTGGATCTTTGGCGACGGTCTTGCTCTTTCCTGGCCTCTTCAAAATGAACCAATTTCTTTCATGAAAGACAAAACCATTGATTAAATATGTCTTCTCTGGGTTTTTTTTTCCAAGTTAAGCAGAACAATGTACAACGTTGCGCGGTATGTGTATGTAATGTATGTGCTTCAGTTAAATCCAGTAAGAATATTCAACCATTCATGTAAAGGTATATTTTAGTCATTTTTGTCTTGAAAAGTCTTTCGACTGGACTAAGATTGTTGTCTTATTCTTGTATTGGTGTCAGATGAGGCAGTCTTGACTGAAGTCTCCTTCAAAGTAAAAGCATGGATACATCCCTGATTGGAAGACTCAAGTCGTTCTATGGACATAAAGTGGGATTTTATTAAGTTGAATATCACTTCTATCACATCTGTATACTTACGACAGTTTTAACAGAAATCATAAGTAGACTTCCTTCCTCCCATACTTCAATGATGGAGTTTTCTTCATATCAGAAACAAGGGTTAAAATAAATTATTTCTGTGTTAAAAATGGTCAGTTGTTCGTCAAAAAAGAGTCTAAAATGTTGAAGCGTCTCGCTTTATTAACATCTTCATCAACGCTAACTGTAGTGACTTTAAAAAGTAATCGCTTGAATCACTTCTCATGCGTTGTGAGCATGTGCAAAGTCTTACTTCATCCTCCTTAAATCAACCTGTGATATATTTACGTTCCTTTAAATAACAATCTCATTTCACAAAGTGCACAAAAGCACTTCGCCGTCAGCCCCGCGAGAAACATTGTCCATCCAAACAACGCCGGCGCATGATGTAGGAGATGATTTGTCATCAGGGCCGGCGTGTTTGACTTTTAACTTTAACTTTTAGCTCTTATTGGCTTAAGTGTGTGAGACTCTCTCAGCGCCGCCGTGTTCATGTGGGCAGAAAGTTAGAGACAGTTTCAGGAAGATTTATAGCTTTTCGAGAGGAGACGACAACAAACTTTAATTTATACAACATCGGATAAAAAGTATCAATAGAAGTGGGAAAAGATCCGGAATTAATTTTTTGAGCCTTTTCCAAACTACATGAATGATTTGGATCTGGTTGATGCACCTGGACAAAAAAACAAACTTTAGTTGTATTTATTTAAGTTACTTAAACAGTTGACTTTGTTTTATTATACATTTTTGTAATTTTTTGTTTCTTTGTTCTTTTAGAAATGTTTAATAAAATGGTTATAACAAACATTAATTCATTCTTATTAGTATACTTTATAGAAATGGTATTTTATTTTTGTTCTGGATGACATTATATATTTGTCAAATACTCTTGCATTATCTATAATTTCTAATTTATCAATAGTCTTTGGAAACTCCATAATTCAATATTTGTTTTGTGTGTGTGCCTCATATATTGCCCACAACTCCTAATAGTAGGGATGTCAGAAAATATTGATACTGCAATATATGGCAATATTCTTTTTCAAAATACTGTATTGATATTTTACAGCACTTTAATTCTTTTCATAAAATAAAATAAATTAAAAGCTTTATTTTGGCTTTCAAAATACTTCATTTTTAGCAGAGCTATTTTATGATTTACAGTTCTTTAAGTTAGTTAACAACGAAAACTGTAACATGAAATAACAACAGGGACTTTTGTAAATATTGTATTTTTTGTATATTATGAACTTAAATAAGAGAACAATATAAATAAATTCTAGATTTATATACTTGTTTAGTATTTTATTCAATCTTTTTTTCTGTGTGTGTTTCGCTTATTGTAGTCTTGTTTTCACCTGATGCTGCCGTTTCCCCTTGTGGGACTAATAAAGGAAATATAAATATAAATCTAATTGAAATACAATTATTAATTAATCCATTTACAGTTATCATTCAAATATTCACAGTGTTTTCTTCATTGTTGTGTTGCAATTAAACTACTGGACGCTAGATGGCAGCAGTCATTACGTCCTCCACAGCTAAAGTAAGAATGAAAGCCTGCAAGATCCTAGTGATGACTGTGGACGAGAGGATACAGTCGATCTTTTAAAGCTAATGTTATTTGATGGACATATTTTGGTTTCAAATGAAAGCAGTTACGACTTCGTCAAGACTCATGTGGTCTGTAAATTCTGCAACACCAGAGTCAAGTACTCGACAATACTACACATATATACTTGTTACTACAGTATCACAATATATGGTATTGTTGTCCATGTATCCTCAGATTCTTGTCAATACAATTTTTTGAATTTGATAAATGTTTTATTTCAATTGTTGTTGTTTTTTCAATGCCATCTAAAACAAAAGGTTTTTCCATTTCATTCAATGTTCTTTTTCTTTATTTTACCTGTCTTTTGATCTGACAGACCACCAACCATTCTATACCCTTCTCGGATTTTGAGAAATGATACAAAAGCTTCAACCCTTACATCTTGTTCACTATATATTGCACAGATCGGTATATGCGACGTGTGACCATTGGACGATTCACAAGGACTTATCTCTGAGGAGACTAAGCACAGTCCTGCTCCTCAGATCTCCTGGAGTTCTCATGGCTTCATGTTTCATCAAGAATTTCAACTTTACAAATACTCTTTTCAATGGCCGGTCCGGAGCCCGGGATTAGCCGCAATGGGAAACACTGATAGTGGTAACTTAAACAGGCCGGGGGGAGACGCGGGACGTCGGCCAGAGATCATAAGTCCACTTCCTTCCTCCCATATTTCAAATGGTGGAAACAGAACACACACAGTGGCAGCCTCTTTGGAAGATATGAGCGCAACCTTTTGAAACGACTGGTGACAGTAGTTCATATAACTGGCGATGGATTTGTCAGGTGGACGGACGTCCATAAACACATTCCTACAGGGCCAGACTTAAGCCGTTTTCCAGAGAAGGTGCAGCGGCGAGATGTTGGAAAGCTAAGAGCTTGTTTAGAGTTTTTTTGCGGAGCGATCGCTGCATTATGAAACTTTACATCTCTGACCCCGGGGTCTGGAAATGCCCACAGAGACACATGGCTTTTTCATTGTCCTCACAAAGCCCGTCTATTGTCTGCCTCTCCTCCCCGATCGGAGCGCTGTGACGCGACTCTGCGGATGCACCTGGGACATAAGGTTTCACTCACGCGTTCTCAACCTCGGAATATTAAAATGCTGACAAAAAAAGTAGACGTGAATGGTGCTGTTGTCTTGCCTCAGACGGTTCAACGCTATTGTCTGGGCTGTTAGATTTAAAAACAGCATGCTCGTTTTTTTTTTAAAAGGGGATATCAGGTTCTGGGGGGATTATTTGAGCTGGATCAGAACCTGGTTGCGGGGGCGAGGTGTGGAAGAAGACTGAAGGTGTCTGTGAATGTTTCTCCTACATAGGGTCGAGGACCCGGGTCCGGATTGGTCCAGTTATGAGCCTAACAGATGCGGCAGGTTCTCTGTTTTTCTAGGCTGGTTTCAAGTCTCAGCACCTTGTTGGTTGAATACTTTCTTTGGGTCCTGATGGGTCCAGGTTTTATCTATAGCGCTCTAATTGAAACCTCCTTTGAAAAGTCTCTGGATATCTGAAGTGAGTGATGCGATGACTCTTGTCCGTTGGCGTCACCAGAACCAGATGTGAGCGAGATTTCCTGCTGATTTCTGGTTTTGATCGAGAACCTGCTGGACGTCGAGGCCGATGACAGTTGTTTGCCTGTGAATATGTTCTTCCGAGGATTTATGGAGTGTCTCACCACTTTCTAAACACCTGCTGCGTCAGGAAGGATGTCAAATCAAAGAGCCTACTTTTCCCCACCAGTCATTGGCCGGACGGAGGAAAGTTGGAATCGCCGATGAATGATGGGATCCGGCGGTCGGGAAGTTTCCGTGAAAGTAGCAATTTTTTTTTTTATAGGACATCGTATCGTTTGGTCGGAGAGAGATTCTAATGCGTGATTTAGTGGAAGAATTCCCTTCTGACTGAAGGTTTCCCTTCCTTCTCTATCCAAGTCAATATTTGAAAGTTGTATTTGACGATCAGTGTGTCGTATAAATGTCAAGAATGACACAATTAAAATAATCGAATTTACTTCTGTTTTAAAGTTTGCTTGAAGGTCAACTAATGTGAAAACTCTCCTGACTCACTCTCATCTTTCAAATGTTGAAGTCTTCCTCTCCAAGATGCAGTAAGTCCCTCATCTTGACCATGTTTTTAACTACTTTATAAAGTTCTCCCCTGTCTGAAATCAGAGCGAACGAGATGTTACGAGAGCGGAGTTCATTATGATGTAATAATGACTTCACTCCTCCTCCAGCCAGCTGTAATCACGACCTGCTTTGTGTATACAACAAGTCCCTTGGAGATGGAGACTGCTGGGATTGATGACATGTAGTGACAAAGCCCTATATTTGACCAATCAGAGCAGAGTGGGCGGGGTTATGTTAAACAAGATTTAATCTCCGAAGAAAAGTGAAAAGTGTTTTCAGTGGGCGGGGCTTAATATCATTTTGTACAAACAGACACATACTGATACAGTAGAGCAGTAATTCCCAACTGTAGGCCGCGAAGGTATTGCAAGTGGGCCGCAAATTAGTTTCCAAAGTGCTATAATTTTTTTGTGGGAGGTTGGATGTAATTATAAAAAAATATAAATACATATAATGTTTTAAATGTTAAAACTTGTTAAGTTTAAAAGGATATTAAACATTTTCAAATATTATTTTCATTAAAGTGTTTTTCCTTCGAGTATTATACATGGGACAAGGAAATAAGAAAATAAGAATGCATTATAATGCCTTTGTATTTATGGGGTCGGCGGTCAAAGGTTTTTGAGACTTAAAAGTGGGCCCCGAGTTGGAAAAGGTCGGGGACCACTGCAATAGAGGTCCAAGATCAACTTAAGACACACTTAAATCAACACATTAGTTGAACTTCAAGTCATTTTGATTCTAAAAACTCCTCTTTCCAACCATCCAAACCATTGAAAGCGTTCACCTCCGGGCGCATATAACCTGCGATTAACTCGGTGTCTGATGGTCAGCTCTGGAAAATCTAACTATCCCCCCTTTTCTCTCTCGCCGCCTTCAGAGACCCTGTCGGATGACATTAGCGCTAACAGACTTCTGTTCCGCGGCCGGCTCTGTCTGGCAATCAGCTCTCGGAGTCTGAAACACCTGCTCATGTCAGGCACTTTCCATGGAATAATGCAGTAATTCCATCAGGAATTGATTAGGGAGCGAAGGGGGGAAAGAGAAAACAAATATGTGACCGCACGTACATTGGACTCGGAGGAATGCCACTGTTTATTCTTTCAAGCTAAGGAAACAAGACTGTGAGTTCTGATCAAAGGTTCTTGTGATACGAGAGGATTGACGACTCTTTTGTCCCGATGATTCAATTCAGAGTCTTCCATAATTGTGAAAATAAATATAGCTCCGTCGACGTTTCTGGTCCCTCTTATGATTCCAGAAATAAACTTGCAATCATGTGCAATTAACAGCAATAACAGTGTGTTTTTTTTATTTAGTTTATTTATTTAAGACATTTTCGAGTGTTTCCTTACTTGTTTCCTTACTATCTTGGGGTCAAGGTTACCTAAAGGTCTAAAAAAAAGTATTTGTGGTATCCCTTGTGTGTTTATCTTATACCACAAACATTTATTTTCGGCCCTTTGGTTCACCCTGACCCTGAGATAACACAAGTCTCAAATAACGTGATATTTTTTTAAACTTTTGTTCAGTAATAAAAGGGCAACTAATGCAAAAACTCAGCTCTTCTGACTTTCTCATATGTTTGTCACATATTTATAAAGTTCTCCCCCGTCTAAAATCTGGGCGAAAGAGAGGTTACGAGAGTCCATTATGACATAATAATTTACTTCGCTCCTCCTCCAGCCAGCTGTAATCACGCCCCGCTTTTTTTAAGTCCCTTGGAGGTGGTGATTCTGGGAGTGATGACATGTAGTGACAAACCTGGTTGTTTAACAAATCACAGCAGAGTGGGTGTGGTTATGGTTAACAAGATTGAATCTACAGAAAGAAGTGTTTTCATTGGGGCGGGGCTTAAAATCATTTTCTAATGTCAATATTTCAATGAAAAGACAGTTGATGATACAATATAGTCCAGAATCTATTTAAGACACACTTTAATCAACACATTAGTTTCAAAGGAAACTGTGAGAACTTTTTTTTGACAAATTCAGACGAAGGAATCCACGGCTCACACAAGCCAGTAGAAACAAAGACTGCTGACCGTGATCCAGATGGTGATCCAGAACAGCAAAATATTCTCATGACATCTGTCTCTTAAGAACAAGTCGATTTGCGGTCAGACAGATGTACTCTGGCTAAAATACGTTACCTCCTTGGCGGTGGTAAAAATGTGTTCACCCCTCCACCCCCCCCCCCCCACATAGGAACAGACTGTCTTGTTCCTACTTCCACTGTTTACTTTGTTCCCCTGAACCTGCTTCGACACGAGACTTTACTCTGAAATGCTTCATGTCTTCCTTCTCCTGCCCGCAAACATCATCTTACAAACAATTTCCCCCCACGATGATGATGATGATGAAGATGATGATGATGTGCGAGCGAGACAAACATTCCAAACTCAAGACGTGGTCGTGCCCGGAAGGTATTTTTCGTAAGTATACGTATATTCCTGTGTACTCATAACTTGAGTGACAGAACGGCTCTTTTTTTTTTTTTCTTCGACAAAGACGCGTAGACGCTTTGAATCGGACGCACGGGGGGGCGGTGGATTCACGGGGTGCCTCGGTGCGAGGATTACATCAGGGCTGGAGTATTACTGGAGGTGATGTCTTGTCAAGTAGAAGGGTGTTGAACAAGGACTAACGCAGGAAAGTCCAGGAAAGGCGTTTTTTCTTTTTTTTTGTCTCGACTGCTGGAATAACAGCGCAGAAATAAACATGTTGTCAAGGTAATATCGAGCATGTTCTCTCACGCCTGGCAGGCAGGAGTATTCCTGCTGTATCAGAACACCTGCGACACACAATATGAGCAGAGCCTGGGAAACGCATGGCTGTGGTTCCCTTGGGCGAGCAGGGGCTACGAGGGTGGGAATGTGCGAGGGCCCGTGTGTGTGTTTCTGGGGTGTTTGCCATGCGGGCTTGTACGCGGTGCTGAGGGCTGCCGGGGTCTCCTATGTGTGTTCAGCTGGACCAGCAGGATGTTTTTATAAGGGAGGTGATTCCTTTTTTTTTTTGCATTTACATGCAGGGTTGAGGTCTGACGGGGGTTACGTGGTCAACGCACCAATGCGTCACTGAGCAATGTGTTGGCAAGTGTCGGTCTCAGAGCACCGGCGGGCCTTTCCCGTAGAATCTACCCATGAATCAAGAGTGTCAGGAAGTTTCTCCATTAAAAAAAAAAAAAGGTTTTGATTTGCAAGACCAGTGCTGTGTCTCAAATCGCATACTTCTCTTAGTATACTAGAAGTTAGTATGCAATCAGGATAGTGTATGTACTAACTAGTACGCAAATTCTCCACAGATAGTATTCCTGTGTCTCAAATCGCATACTAGCGTACTAAAAGTTAGTATTTTTAGTGCGTTAGTGCGTCTCAATTCTTAGTATGCGAAATTTAGTGCGCCATGCACACTAAATTGGCGTACTAACACGCCCACAAAACTGAGTATGGTTCGATGGACACTAAACACACTAAACAGCTGCCATCTTAGTGACGTTTTAAACGGAAGTTACGTCATATATAAATGCATATATATTCATATACTTACAGGTGCATTTTCCGCAGCAGTAGGAGGATAAACACGTCTTCGCTGCTGATACCAGCTTAAATATCTCGCGATTATTTAGATTCTCATATTTTTTCTTTATTTCTTTTTCCAAAGTTGCAAAACGTGCTGCCAGCAGGTGGCGATAGCGTTCAAACAGCTGGTTGAAACATCATTAATAGTAGTAGAAGAAGAAGCTGTCATGTGATCTTCGGTTAGTGTGTAGCAGCAGAGTTTGATTTGAGACATACTATCTGTGGAGAATTTGCATACATGTTAGTTTGTACACTAAACTGATGCATACTAACTTCTAGTATACTAAGAGTAGTATGCGATTTGAGACACAACATATGTCTCAAATCAAACACTGTCGCTACGCACTAACAGGAAATGACGCGACAGGTTCTTCTTCTACTTCTATTTAACAATTTCAACCAGCTGTTTGAACGCTATCGCCACCTGCTGGCAGCACGTTTTACAAGTTTGGAAAAAGAAATAAAGAAAAAATATGAGAATCTAAATATTCGCCAGATATTTAAGCTGGTATCAGCACCGAAGACGTGTTTATCCTCCTACTGCTGCTGAAAATGCACCTGTAAGTATATGAATATATATGCATTTATATATTACATAACTTCCGTTTAAAACGTCACTAAGATGGCGGCCGTTTAGGGTGGTTAGTGTCTATCGAACCATACTCAGTTTTGTGGGCGTGTTAGTACGCCAATTAAGTGTGCAATGGCGCACTAAATTTCGCATACTAAGAATTGAGACGCACTTACGCACTAAAAATATTAACTTTGAGTACGCTAGTATGCGATTTGAGACACAGCACAGGGCTTTGAGGTACCTCAAGTCCCCCAACACGGACGGGCGAGATGTTTCCCACAGCCAGCTCTGTAGTTGCACTTACCGACTGGGGTTTCTCTGCCAGGAGGGATGGATAAATAAATAAAGGGAACTCCACTTCATAACATATTAATTGGCTTTGGAGGCTTAGCTGTGGCTCGCTTGTGGTGAGCGCGGTTACACAAGTATGGAGGGCAGCAGCCACTGGATGTTTCGAGGCCTTAACACACACACACACATATGCAACTCAATATTCTTTGTCTCTCCGTCCAAAGCAAACCTTGTGGTGCCGCTCGAGGTTGGCATTTACTTAGACCCAAACCACTTGTTGAAATCCACCTCCCTCATTACACCGCGATAGAATTGCAAACACGTTTGAGCTAAACATCCCCTTGGATCCGGCGACAGCCCGAACTTGTCCTCTAAACAAGTCAAATCAGACTATAAACACATTGAGCTGCTCTGTGTTCGGCCTCCTGTTCGGCTGCCCGTGTGTGTGAGCCCTGAATGTTTTGATGTGTTTTGACTTGAGGCTTTCGCGGTGTGTGTGTGTGTGTGTGTGTGTGTGTGTGTGTGTGTGGTTCCCATGCCATTCGCAGAGGAGTAGAATAGGATTGTGTCATCTTGAAGCCTCGCTGCCATTGCGATCCGATGATGTTATACCTGCAGGAACTTTTGTGGTTTTAAAAAGTGTGTGTGTGTGTCCGTGCATTACTTATGTGTTTTTTTTTCTGAGCTTGGATCTAAGAGTCTTGAAGTCTTGTAATGCCGGACCTAAAACATGCATTTTTCTGAAATGACTTTTTCTTCCCAAATGTAATACATTATGAGCAGAAATCCACATATTTAGACATTAAGCAACTTTATTGTTTTAAACTGTGACCAAAAGATACACATTTTTGGACTTGTGACCTGTATCATCTGGTCTTGAACATTACACACATTTTTTTCTAAATGTCAGGATATAAAATGTATATTTTAATGTTATATGTCTTATGTTTATGGAAGGGGTGGGCAATTATAATTCTTCAAGGGCCACATTAAATTCTGTGACTGTTCTAAGGGGCCGTCAAGCAAAAAGAAAGACGAGAAGATCCCTTAAAAAAAAAGGACATGCGTCATTATGCCGTGACATTTATTAAATTAAATTAAATAAGCTGCAATTTTAATCTTGTATATATGAGTTTTTTTCACTTAACTTAAAAAAATGTTTTGAGGGATTAATATATACATACAAAATACACACAAAAAAGAGGGAAAAAGTAAATTAGTGTTATGTGTAAATGTAAATTAATAATAAATACAAAATACATTTGTTAATGCATTAGAACCATTTATACATGATCATACTTTGACATTACGAGGGCCGCATAGGGGTCGTTGCCAAACTGAAAATACCTGTTTTTTAACAAATGTAGATGATGAAACAAAGAATAGATGATTACATTTGTAAGACTTTCGTGTTACCATCTGGATCCACAAACCATTTGAAGATGTGTTACTCTCTCTGATGCAGAAGAAACTATAGTACCTCTAATACAGTTTTTGTTGGGTGTGAGAGTTCCGTAGACTTTTATCTAAGCCTAAGGGTCTACATAAATAATATATATGTCAAAGTACAGATTGGAATCCAGTAGGGTTCCAGATCATACTAGTAGAGATTGGAATTCCAATCTGTCCTGAGACGAATTAGAATTCTACCAGGACAATCTCAGATTCTAATAGGATAAATTTGGAATCAAACCCTAACCCTAACCCATATCAATATGAAGTAAGTGAGTAAGTAATTTTTATTTATATAGCGCTTTTCCAGACCAGGGTCACAAAGCGCTTAAACCATCAAAACAATATTCAATAAAGTATATACTTTAAAGGTCAAGATAAAAATGATAACACATTAGGAGTTCCAGAAAATCAAGGGAAAGCCTGAACAAATAAAAATGTCTTAAGATTATTAAGATCCCAGTTCAGTAGCAGGACTCCAATCTGGTAGGATATTAGTAGGATTCCAGATCCTACTGGATACCATTCTGTACTGTGACATATACATTAATTTGCATCCTATTGGATTCAATTTAGACAAAACTCCATGGCTTTTGACTCCAGTATCATGGCAACTGTTATGTCCAAAGACCTGGAGAGACGTACAGAACTTGAGTCAAAGACGAGACGACTGGCCGTTAAGCCAGAGACATGACCAAGACCACAAATAAGTGGTTTTGATACCAAGAACGGTCCTAAGAACTAGATCACCAGAGTTTCAAATACTCAAAGGTATCTGACCCAGGTTCTCTTCACTCACTCCGTTGACTTGTCCTTCGATTAAGGTGCACTACACTGACTGCACTACACTGTCACTTTTCCAGATGACAAAGTCGATCGTGTTATCAAGTACAAAACTCTTTTCAAAGTCGATGACAGATGGCGAGTACGAACACAGGTCGACTGATGATTCGGAAAAATGGGAGGAGACTCGAAAATGTTCCATAGATTCAACCGAAGTGGACTATTTATATGGATAACAGGGTCATCATCAAGTTCCAAACACTTCTCAGAATGTAAACGATAACACAGTGGGTCTAGTCCGGCAGAAGTGGTCTACCAGTGCCCACCTCCATGTCCCTTTCAGCTCGTCTCTGTATATGTTCCGTGTACTTCCGAGAGATCAAATAAATCCTCAATTAGAGCCTGAGCTCATGTCACACATCTGCTGATCCCATCTACCCTGCTCCAGGAGTTTCCTACCTATTTATGAGAAAGCCATCCATCTGCCTTCACGCCTCATAATCCCCCGGCCTCCATTATTCCTGGGAAGAGCACTGTCACCATAGAAATCAAAAGCCAAAAACAGAAAACAAAACAACAGACAGGGGGGGGGGGGGGGGAGACGGGGAAATGTCAAAGGAGAAAAAAGTGACTGAGTAGAATAAAGGAGGAAACAATTGCGAGAAGATCTAAGCACTGGACGGAAGAAAATGGTCGGAAGATTTCAGTGTGAAAGTGTCAGTGTGGAGTTTGTGACGCATTGTCGGTACAGGGTTTGCCTGCTCGGGCGAATGGGTCTCCAGGGCTCTTTATTTTCGAGACAAGAAAATTCGGATAAGAAAGCCAGAGGTCTCTGGGATAGAGACGCCGAAACCTGACAAGCTGCTGGAAGATTCCCGTGCGGGGGTCACGGAGTAAAACCATGGGGTCGACAAAACAACAGGGAAAAACTTGCATCTGTATTCGGCGACGAACGAGCCCCGGAGAGGACCCGGGTCTCAAGGACGGCGGTGTTTCATCATGGATTTTTTCTGAAACAAAAAAAATGCAAACGTCTGTAGCCATAGAAACAAATAAAAATCAAAGCACAGAGATGTGGACATCTGAGCCGAACCTTGCCAGACGACTAATGCCTTCCATACATCCAGACGAGAAAACAACAAGAGTGAACTCTGATTTTACACATGCTCCTCCAGTCCAGCGATTCAATCCTCATGTTCAGAGACGGAGAGGAGACAGTTTAAAGAGCTTTTTATTTGATTTCACCTCCTCTCTACACTCACTCGTTCATCACATTGTCACTTCAGATTCCCTCTTCGGATTCTACCTTTACCCAGATTCTGTATATCACATCCCATAATACTCACCTTATCAGACAGACTTTTTTGGCCTTTTAGACATTATCTACACCTGAGTGTGGCCCTTGTAGGGTTGTGGCCAAAAAAAGTGTTTAGAAATGTTGGTACAGTATGATTACAGTTTTGTTTTTTCAAGTATTTATCCATTTTCAAACCTGATTTTTATGTATATTGTCAAATAATATTTTTTATTATTTGATTAGTTTAACCTCATTCATCATATAGATGTTTATCTTTTTTCTTTTTCTTTTAAAAATATTGTTGTTTTTTTTCCAATAAAATATGAATACAGTAAAAACTAAGAAAAATAAAATAAAAAGGGGTAAATACTCAGTTTAGACACTCAACTACAACTAAATGAACAAAATACACAAGTACTTAGTACAACTGCAACAAAGTGAATGAAACAAACACAAATTGAAGTAAAAAAACAATTTTCAAAACCTATTGTTATGTATATTGTCAAATATAATTTCGTTTTTAAAATATATTTGATTATTTGATTATTTGAATCTCATCCATCATATAGATGTCTTATCTTTTTTTTTCTTTTAAAAATATTGTTGTTTTTTTTAGAATAAAATATGAATACAGTAAAAACTAAGAAAAAAAAATAAAAAATGGGTAAATACTCAAGCAAGTTTAGACACTCAAACTACAACCAAATGAACAAAACACACAAGTACTTAGTACAACTGCAACAAAGTGAATGAAACAAACAAAAATTGAAGTAAAAAAAAACAAAAAAGGAGTTAGGCTTAAATCCCAAAGCCTAAAAGAGCTGCTGGTTTTGGTTTGTTATACTCTTCCTTCCGTGAGTCACTCGCAGGATTATCGTTGTTATTTTATGATTAAAGGACAAATCACAAAGCAAACCAGCTGCTACATCAGAGGAGATTTTCGTGTTGTGTGGTGTATGGGAAGCATTACTTGCCCTTTTTCTTCCTTTCTACCCAGTTAATCATATTCGCCGTCCTAATAAGTCAGTGCAAAGGTGCCCAGAACATTTTGTTGAAGAGCTTAACCTCCCGCTATAAAGCAAAGTTGAGAATTCAAAAACAATAAATATGTAATTTTTCTTATTGTGAGTTAGAAATTATTCTTTAATTATCTAGCTACACTCGACGTACCTTGTAAAATGTCAAAACAAATTATAGCTTTCGCCCCGTTAGCATCTTAACTGGTTTTGGTTGGATTTCCTAGATTTTTTTTTCTATGATAAAAAACCTCTGAAAACGTGTCGATCTATGGTCGTGTCCTTGAGGTCCAGTTGCAAGGAGCAGTTGAAGGTTTTTAGTAGACGCATCAGTGTGACCTTAGTCTGCCTCTAGTCTACCATGGAAGAAAGAGGAACCTCTTCACCATTACATTGCATATTCTAATTCACAATGTGTCTTCCAGATGGTCCAGAAGGTATTATTTTCAAACCTTTTTGACGTGACCCACGTCACATATAAAATGACAAAAAAAACATCACTATCAATATATATAATTAAAATTTTAAGTTAAGTTTAAATACAAATATATATATTTTTCAATTTAATTATAAGCTGTACTTTAGCGTTCCCCCCTCTCAATAATCCATACCTTCATTCGCCATCTTATAAAAAAGCGTTTTCCAGTGCAGATGACAGGGGCGCGTTTTGATAACGTATACTCCAAAACTTCTTGAGCATAAATGAAAGTACCACTTTCAGTTTGTGTCTTACATTTCTGTCTTTTGAAAAGATATCTGATACAGTCAGAATAAGCCACCTATATACTAGGGCTGGTTATTGGCAAGAATCTGACGATCGATATGTATCACGATACATGGGCAAAGTTATATTGCGATATATAGTTATACTGTTCAAACAAGTATATATGTGTAGTATTTTCTACAACTTTACAGACCACATGACTCTTGACGAAGTCGTAACTGCTTTCATTTGTTTTGAAACCAAAATATGTCCAAACATCAGCTTTAAAAGCTGCTGGAATCGACTGTATCCTCTCGTCCTCAGTCATCGCAGGATTTCAATATTCCCACTGCTGCCATCTAGCGACCTGAAGTTGAATCACAACACAAAAAAATGAACACGGCTTAAATATTTGCATGTTAATTGTAAATAAATGTAATCATTATATTTTACACTTTACTTCAAAATCACCTTTTTTTACACTGTTAAAGCTATTGAAGTATTAACCATTTAAGAAGTATAGTAACGCAAACATTTTTAATTAAAAAAAAAAAAATCGATACAGTGTTATCGATTATCAGCAGTATCAGGGAAAATACTTGTAATAAGTGATGTCATCAATCGAGGTCTGGTATTAAAAGATGTCGAGTGTTTAAGTCGTGGTTCTCCATTTAAAGATGCGAGTTCTACCTCAGATCGTTCTCCTCATCGTGGGCGTCAGGACCAGAGCCTCCGTTCATCTGGTGCGTTACCAAGATGCAGGAGTTTTCGGAAAAAAAAAGGGAAACCTGACATGTTTGTGTTTTCATCAGGAGATTCCGTCGGGTCTGTAAAGGTTAGGCCTCCGCGAGGCTGGCGGTAGAAAGACTCGATGGCATCGGAGACGACATAATTGTTCGGCAGTCATATATGTCATAAAGAGAAATGCCAAGAAGCCTTTTGTAATGAGGATTATGCTCCTTTTCCATGGATTCATTCCTCCGCTCGGTGACATTATTGTGTGTTTAGTGAGCGAGGAGGGCCGGAATCATCCTGACAGCCTTTGTCTGATTGCACACCCGGGCCAACTACCTTGACTTTCCACTGTGCACTTTGAGATCTTTTTACTAGTCAGCCCGGACACAGCCCACGATCGGCCAAAAGCCTGTAAAACAAGCGCGAGCGTGTTTCATTGCTGGTGGAGGTGCTGATGGACTTGTTGGTGTCTGGGCTGAGGAAGCAGCAGCTGAAGATAGTGGCCTTCGTTGACATGTCTGGACCTTATCAAGGAACACTTTTCACACACTTTTTCAAGACACACACACATAGTTTTATAAAAATGTGACTCAATGCTTTTATATTCATAACAAAGGCACAAATATTAAAGTGTGTCCGCGTAACAGACTAAACTCTTGTGTCTCAAGGTTAAAAAAAACTGATTACAATTTCAAAGCTTTTCTTCATATAAACAACCTTTTTTTTCATAACAAAAAGTCACCCCTGAATGTCATTTTTAAAAGGTTTATATATATTATTAGAGGCTGGTGACTTGAAATTGTCTGAAGGTTTGTTTTGTCTGTCTCTATAGGTCAAGGACTGGTGCCCTTTCCAGGGTGTCCCCCACATCCTGCCCTACGGTATGTGCCTTGGATAAGACACCCCCTCACACACACACACACACCCCACCCCAGTAGACCCTATTTGTGTAGTAATAATTGAAAATTATTTAATTCCACCATCAGCATGAAATTGATGTCTGTGTATTTTTGTTTATTTTTTTGTCACAACATAACCCTTGTGTTATCCTTGGGTCAATGTGAACGACCTCCCTGGCTTCCCGAAATGCATATGCAGTAGTGGAGGTCCTTCAACTTGACCCAGATACATCACAAGGGATACCACTAACACATTTGTTACCGGGCATTCGAGTCACCTTCACCTAGAGACAACGCAAGGGATACCACAAACACATTTGTCTTTGGGGTCTTCGTGTCATCTTGACCCAGAAAGAACACAAAGGATACCACAAACACATTTGTTATCGGGCCTTCGTGTCATCTTGACCCAGAGACAACACAAAGGATACCACAAACACATTTCTTATCGGGCCTTCGTGTCATCTTGACCCAGAGACAACACAAAGGATACCACAAACACATTTGTCTTCGGGTTACATCGACCCAGTGACAACGCAAGGGATACCACAAACACATTTGTCTTAGGGGTCTTCGTGTCATCTTGACCCAGAGACAACACAAAGGATACCACAAACACATTTGTTATCGGGCCTTCGTGTCATCTTGACCCAGAGACAACACAAAGGATACCACAAACACATTTGTTTTCGGGCCTTCGAGTCACCTTAACCTAGAGACAACACACGGGATACCACAAACACATTTGTCTTCTGGTTACATCGACCCAGTGACAACGCAAGGGATACCACAAACACATTTGTCTTCGGGGCCTTCAGGTCACTTTGACCCTGAGACAACACAAGGGATACCACAAACACATTTGTCTTTAGGCCTTCTGGTCACCTTGACCCTGAGATAACACAAGGGATACTACAAACCCATTTGTTTCAAGGCCTTCGGGTCACCTTGACCCAGAGAAAACACAAGGGATAAAAATGTAGACAAGTTTCGACCTGAGAGGCTCGTCAAATTGATAATATGTCAACTGTACTTTTTTCATCATTTTTAATATCCTTGGTATCACGGAAAACCAAATTACAACTTGCCTAATATAACTCTATAGTACTTATAACAAAAACTTCAAAATATATGTGGATCCTGATGGAACACCACCAACATATCTTCAAAAGGTTTTTGATCAACATGTCCTGATCATTTGCAATTTAACCCTAAATTGGAAGAGTTTTTTCCTACGATGACTTCTTTTATTCCGTGTACAAAAATACTATTTCAAATATAAATCTTTAACAAAGTCTCAATACTTCTTCTCCTCGCTCTATAAAAGCCGGTTAATGAAGCGCGTCATTGAACTCAATCGGGATCGAATTAACTCGACCCAGTTTCCGAATCAATTGTTTTCTGGTGTAAATAAACATTTTTCCAATTATTATCTTCTCTCCTCTCGCTTCCCACCGACGCTCTCGCTCGGCTCCCGGTGTTTACTGCTGCAGCCGAAGTAAGTCTTGGCGGCGGAGAAAGGAAACATTAAGTCTGGCGCTGCACAAACATCAGAAACCGCATTAAAACATTATAGCGATATTGTGATTTTACGGCCTGTTTTAGTGTCGCTCTCGACTCTACCGTACGAGCGAGGCGATCCGTCGACGTGAACTTTGAAGTTACACGTTTATGTTTGGGCTTCTTCCCGCGTGCCAGGCAGTTAAAGTTGTGGGAACCGTGCGGACGGAGTCGATCCGCATCCAGCTGTTTGAGGTGTTCACGGCGGCGCTCATGGAAAAGAGAAGTGTGCCTCTCGTTTCTCAAAACTAATGACAGTTAAAACGCTTGGTTGCTCAAACAAATTGGCTCCTCATTAACAGCCAGTAAATGACTAGATGGTTATGGACTCAACGTTTTTTTTTTTTATTTTAGCAAAGTGACTCCGAGAGAGATTGAGCGACGGCGGCGGCGAAAACGAGGAACAGGTCGTGACTAGTTTAGACTCGATCACACGAGGCAACAACATTTATAAAGATCTTTTTAAAGAGCTAATGTGTTGATTTAAGTGTGTCTTAAATAGATGTTGGATTCTATTGAATCATGAGTATGTGTTTGTTTGTACAAAACTTTATTTAAATGAATTAGAAAATGATCTTAAGCCCCGCCCACTGAAAACACTTTCTTGTTCTGGAGATGAAATCTTGTTTACCGTAACCACGCCCACTCTGCTGTGATTGGTCAAATGTTAAGGTTTGCCACGGCTGGTCGTAGATCCCAAGAAGTCTCCACCCCCAGTGGACTCGTTGTGTAAACAAAGGGGGGCGTGATTACAGCTGGCCGGAGGAGGGGTTTAAGCCATTATTAAGTCATAATGGACTCTCGTAACCTCTCGTTCGCCCAGATTTCAGACGGGGGAGAACTTTATAAAGTAATCAGTTCAAAACATGGTCATGATGAAGGACTTACTGCATCTTGGACATTTGAAACATGTGAGTGAGTCAGGAGAGTTGGTTGACCTATATTTAGTCAAGGTCATGGGCCATCAATCATACTAAACGATATCGTATTTTACTTTTTTTTATTTGTAAGTCTCATTGTAATTGTTGACATCCATGATCTTTGTATGAACTTTGATCTCATTAGATTTTTAACCCAACCATCCAGCGGGGCCACATTAAATGACCCTACTGGCTAGTGTAGGCCCCCGGGCCATGAGTTTGACCCATTTGTACTAGATGGATACATGAGTTTGGGTTGAAGGAAAGACGACCCGAGACCCTGAGCAATATGAACGAAAAAGAAAAGGGGAAAAAAACAGTTGTTTTGGGGTAAAAAAAAAATGTTTTCATTGTAGTGTTTGATTCTTCAGCCTATAAATATTTAATGTTCCATAAAATCATTTACGACACAATCATGAGTCAGAGTAAGTGCCAACTCTGGACGAGATGATTCACATTTGGCTGCTTCCAAAAATATCTGAAGACCCGTATTATAGATGGAAGTGTCTGGACATCCAGCGTCCACACTGTTTAGTATCCTGGCTGCTGATTGGCTCAACCAAACGGCATTGCCTAGCTTAGCATTTAGCTTCCTGTCAAACATTTGTTATCTGTACATATTTTGACTTTAGTCCATTTTGAGGTGAAATCTTGAATGAGGTTTAAGTCCTTCAATACCTAGTAGCTTGAATGTTGGAATATACTAACATCTAAATAATACAACAACGATCAGAAATACATTTTTAGCTCTCGTTTGGAGAACAAAACAAAAAAAACAAGTGGAAAATGCAGATGCAAGAAGAAAAGAATTGGAATCAAAAAGGGATCAAATGTGCTTTTATTTGTTGTGAAATTATCAAGATTTAATTCAGCCACATCTGTTCCAAATAAACAACATTTTAACCAGTAAATAATCTTCAAAAGTCGTTTAATTTTTTTCATATTAAGTCGGAGCGAGCACACCCAAATGATATGAGGTAAGTGACAGTAAAATGATCTGTGAACTCGATTGCTGCGGGACAAACAATGTAATATCAAACCAAGTTTTGTTTTTAACGCCACAATTGAATCTTGTTTACAAGGTCTTTTTACGTCGATATTTTGACCTACAAATATGTGTTTTAAAGATAAGATAAGTAACATAGATTATTGATAACAATAATTATACGGAGACTTACAATATTGGAATTACTTATTGCTAAATTTACTTTTTTTTTTTCAGTGGGAATTGATCCTTGTTATCTCAAAGCCAGATAACAAGGATCAAAAAAAAGGTCAAGGTGACCCAAAGACCCAGAGACACATTTGTTTCACATTTGACACATTTGTCTTCGGGTCGCCTTGACCCTGAGTTAACACAAGGGTTAAGGGTTTTGGCTCCTTCTGTGGTAGAGTTAGAAACCCCAGAACATTCATTACCTGCCATTCACGTCATCCTACTATCTTTTGGCACTTCTTTGGGGTTGTGAAAGTACCCAAACACCCCAAAAATAAAGTTTTTTAAAATCCCTGTACTCAAACATAATTATCGTTAGACCTATAAGATCTTATATCTGTAATTTTATCAACTTAAAATTGTTGCAATACATTATGGAAACATATTTTTTTACTTTTATGATAATGTCGGAGGGCTTGATGAGGCATACAAACCACGAGTTCGACATGTATTTAAAAGTGTCGACTCTATTTATACAAACACGGTGTAAAATAAAACTAAAAAATGTTAAATACAACTAAGAAAAAAAAACAATGACGCAACTTTAGGGAGCAAATAAGGTCGAACGTGTGAAGCAGAACAAGGTTTTTGCATCAGGTATGTAGAGTAAAGTGCTTCAATCCTTAATATTTTTGATAATTCGAGTGGTCCTGAAGCCTCTAAGGATGATGGGAAGACTGTGTGAGAAACAACTGAGAGGTACGCGTGTGTGCGGTCCCGATAATGTACTTTTTGAACACCCTGAAAGGCGTAAAATGGCTCTCAGCGGAGCGAGTCTGTACACTGCCTATCACTCCATTACCAGCCGCGCTGTCTGACTCGAGCCAATGTGCAAAACATCTGTGGAAAAGGCCTCATGCTTTTTGCTTTAATAGAGTGTCCCCTTAGAAATGTTTTTCCTACTCTCCCAATTTTTATCAGAAGTATAGAAACACCCACCCACTTCTGTCATGTAAGATTGGTTCCTCTCCAAGTATGACATGATGGAGATCATCTGGATCGAGTTAGGGCGGGGCACCCTGTGGAGATAGAGTGGACGGGAATGTCATTACTAAATCGATAAAGCCTTGTTAACATGTTTGGCCTCTCGGTGTTCCACAAACACTCAGCCGCTCGATGCTGCCCTTGTGTTTCTGACGTTTATCGCCTTCGCTCGAGTGACTTTCTGTTCTTTTCTTAATGGCGACAACAACAGAATTTTGTTGGTTTTATTCCCACTTAAATTTCCTTTTTTTCTCTGTGAAATATGACCATAGAGGTAGGTGAAAACATTGTCGACACGTTATGTTACTGTTGGGCCATTAAATCCCTTAATATGAACAAAGTAACAATAAGAAAAAAATATAATTTAATGGAAAAAAAGGGTATTTTTAAAGTGAAATTAAAAAAATATCCCAAACATTAGTTTTATTTTTTATTAATTTTGTCCTCTTTCCTTTTTTCCTGTAACATATTTAATGACAAGATTATTATATACTATCAAATCCCTTAATATGTACAAAGTCATTAAAAGAAGAAAAAAAATATTATGGAAAAAAAGGGATACTTTTGTAAGTATATTAAAAAGAAAAATGCTAAACAATATCGATTTCTTTATTTTATGAACTTTACTTTAAATAAAAGTCAATAAATTAGTGATTTATTTCTTTCAATTCGAGTAGTAAATATGTTAGTTAAGTATGATTTAAAAGCCCCTATTGTAATATATTTGTACTTGTTTTTTTTCCCATGTTTTTCATTACATTACTTTACTTACTTACTTACTTTTAGGGCCAATGGATTTTCACAGATCTTTTGAAAAAAAAAAACGGTATGTTATCAACTAATACAGTTTAATTAAAAGATTAAATACTGAAGAAAATATATAATTTTGTTTTTGTTGCTTTTATTCCCCCAAAATTTGTCCTCTTCCTTTTTTCCCTATAAAGTATTTAACAACCAGATGACAATATAGCATCAAATCCCTTAATATGTACAAAGTAATAATAAGAAAAAATGAATTTTTATGGAAATAAAGGACATTTTTAAAAGGAAAATGCTAAACAATATTGATTTATTTATGTTATGCACTTCACTTTAAATATAAGTCAATATATTAGTGATTTATTTATTTCAAAATAAGTAGTAGAATATGTTTTAAATGTATTTTTTTTTTTTATAAAACCTGAAAATTTGATTTTAAAGCAATTATTACAAAACATTTGTACTTACTTTGAGGGCCAATACATTTTCACAGATAACTGAAAAGAGTCAATACATGTTCAACTAGTACAGTTTAATTAAAACATAAAATGGGGAATTTTATTTTTTCATTAAACTATGGGAGACAACAAGTAACTGACCAAACTAAACCATATACTGATTATAAAAGAGCTGAGCTAAAAGACAATCTTTGTTCAAATGGAATACCTTCTTTTCTTGGAAATAAATATTACAAAACGTGTGATAATTGGTTGAATTCTTGTGAAAATAATCTTGCTTTTTTGGGGGAAAAAAAAATTGAAATGTTAAGTCAAAAACTCTTTCCTGACAAATCTACTTTAGGAACCGAGAGCTGAACAAATATATAATATTATATATAATATATGATATAATATATTTTCTTTACTGATACAGAATGAGCAATGGGGAGATTTCTGTGTAAAAATACCTTTAAAGTGATTCTGCATAAATGTTGTTTAAATAGTAAAAGCAGTTTCTGTTATTTATCTTGAGACAAAATTATGGGTAATGGTTGCATTAATAAGCTTATTTAAAACATGTTTTAAAACGTGCTATATGGAATTAAACTTATTTATTGGCTCATCTGTGAACAATTGATCCAGAATACTTTCGTCAATGATAGTGGGTTTTTTATCATACTAATTCACAAGTTTATGTACAAATTCTCACCAGTCAGTTTGCAGTTAAGGTTTCCAGAGGACGGTTCTTTGTGCTTAAACAGCAGGAAAAATGACTTCCATCGCGACCCCTGTTGACTGAGTACAGGCGGCCATTGATTCAATCACGCACAAAGGCATTGCTAGCATAGCTGACCTTTTTGCTAAGTCTTCATGAGAACTACTTCTCACGAGAGACGAGTTGTTCCTGTGCGTGTCAGAACCTCATCCCGGGACACATCGGGTCCGTTTCTCCCGGCCACGCTTTGATGCCGAGCAATCACAATAATTGTCGGTGGCAGCGCCGGCGAAAACGTTTGAGGGAGAGCAGAGCTCGGAAACAGAATCAATATCATTAATCACAGATAAGAGGGCGGCCATTAACCCGGGGCGTGTTTTTCATCTGAGTCCGGATTTCCCTCCTAAAGTGGGCATGTGCTACCTGACGGATGCTGACCTCGGTCTGACCAGACGGGCGAGAGTTTCTTCGGGTAAATATTGATCAGTCTGAGGTTTCTGAGAGTAGACACAGCAGCACAGATTGTTGCTGTGAAGGGCAGATGATATCAACACGAAGACACGCTGTCTACGGATTTATCTACGACAACAATAACAGTTGTTTCAATGACTGAGAAATGAAAGTTAAACCTTCAGCCAAAAATTATTTTACTGTAAATCTTTATTATCACAAGTTTAAAAAAAAGGTAGGATTATGATCCCAGATCAGTTAAGGTTGTTTTGTTCTGTATTATTTGTTGGTAATAATTTTCATCAGGAAGTTAAAATTGTTGCAGTGCATCACATTATTTTTGTATTTATGTTTGTATTTTTATAGTAATGGTTTTGTTTTTGTAGTTGTTTTAATGATGAATTTATTTCGTTTTTGTTGTATAGTTGTTGTGATTATTATTGTTTTGTGATTTCTGTTAATTGTTGTTTAAATAATACTATACAAGAGAAGAGAAAAACTGATACAAAAAACTTTAAACAGGCAGAAACCTAGAGCAGAACCAGACTAGTTTGTGTTTTTGGTAGTTTTATTGTTGCTATTTATTCTTTTGTTGTTGTTATTGGGATTATTATTATTTCTCAAGTATCCTTGTTTTTGTAGTTGTGATGTAATTATTTATTTTGTTGTGGTTATTCTTTTGTTTTGTATATGTGACTTTTGTTGGTGTTTGCTTCTTATTTTTTTTTTTGTAGTTTTGTGTGGGGGGACAGGGGGGTTACTGTTAATTTGGTTTTATGGTTATGATTTTGTTTCCCTGGTGGCTATTTTTTGTGTTTGTTGTTTGTCCATCATGGTAAACATAAAATGCAACTTTATTTGTTTTTTTTTTACTTTTGACCAGAGATCATTGATGAGCCTGTTTAAAAAAGTGTTTTTCATACAATAACATCTTATTTTTTGTCGCTGCATTTGTAATTATTGAAGAATCAATAACAAGATTAGTGTATTGGAGGAATATAATTTATTATCTTTAATAATATGTTTTTAAGTCTTTCAGAACTGTGTAAAAAACTGATGAAAAACTTTGTGACCCCTAACTTTTTATCTTCTTATAAGAGACTGTGAGGGGCCGACTCTTTGACACTTTGATAAAATGATGACTCAACTAGTGTTGTAACTTGGGAAACATTTAAAGGATACTAAAGTAGTGCAATATTTACTTAGAAGACCAATTGCGAGAATTCTGAGCAGCTCTAGTAGAAGAACTCACATTTCTCCGATCCTTAAAACTCTTCACTGGCTTCCAGTTTCTTTTAGGGTCAACTTTAAAATTCTGGTTCTTACTTTCAGTCACCATCAGTGATCTGATCCAGCCTTACACCCCAGCTCGGGCTCTGAGGTCTGTGGATCAGAATCTACTGGTGGTTCCTGAACACGGTTCAGGACCAGAGGAGAGAAATCCTTCCAGACTGTTGCTCCTAAGCTTTGGAACGATCTTTCTCTCTCTCTGTGTTTGATGATCTACTGACTCCTTCAAGAAACATTTCAAGACATTGTTATTTGTGCAGGCTTTCTCTTAACTTTAAGAGTATTGTTTCGTAGTTTAAGCACCTTGTGACCCTGGTCTGAGAAAGTTACTTACAAATAATGATTACTTACTTACTTACATCGAAGGAAAGTTTCTTTGTTGGTGTTCTGATGTTTCTCATCTATCAATTCATGGCTATAACAACTATTATTGCTAATAATACTAATCCATCCAAAACTATTTTCTCCCGAAGCCTCTATGCACAAAGATACCAAAGAAAACCTGACTGACCTCAGTTTAGTCTTTGGACGACCGCGAGTGTTGAATCGCTTTCCGTTAAAGTGGCTTGACATTAGTAACGGTTTTTCTAAAATAGCTGCTTCATTTCTATTAAATTTGCTTTTTCATTTAAAAGCTCCACTTGAGTGTTTTTCTAGGACCTTAAGAGACACCTTGGCTTGACTTTGTCACTGGGGAGAAAGGGTGGGGCTTTAATTTCAAGGGGGGAAACCGACTGGTCTCTCTCTACGACGCAAGATTTCACACAGCGAGAGCCTTCAGTCGATCCTTGAGACATGAGTCTGACTCAGGGTTTGCACTTATAACAGTAATAATGATCTGTTACAACTTGGAGGCTCCCATTTACCCAAGAATGACCCACTTACATCCATTTTTTAATGGATTCTGAGGCCCGAGGGCCAAGTCTTGGTTCTATTAATGGCAGTTGTAAAAAAAGGCAGGACTCATTAGCTCCACGCTCAGCTATGTCACATGAAAGCCGCTTTTTACAGGCTTTTGGGAAATCCACGAGAGTCGAGCCCGGGTCCCACAGATACAGTCGGAGTAGCCGTCCATCCTCGGTGAGAGAAAAAAAAAACGGCATTCCTGAAAGACCCTTCCATCTCATGAGAACTACGTCAAGTGGAAAGTTTGTTATGCTAATGTGCGGAGGGAGTGCAGGGAGAAGTGTCAAGCGTGAAGGGTGGATGGCCGCGGAGGCTAAATAGTTCGGCTGCCGTCCCAGCGCCGGCTGAACTCCGGCGGTGCGTGTCTGCAGCCCCTGACAGGGCGGGAAAAAGCGGGATCCACGGGAGCGCGGCATGATGGGAACCCCTCCCTCCGTCCCCCTCACTCCTGCCTTCGCTCCCGTCAGCCACGACTTTGATGTAGAACTGCTGGTTTTGCCATATTTCTCTTGGCCATTGGATCCGCATGGAAAATACAATGTAACAAAGTCCTCATTGGTATTAACTTTTTTTTTTTTATGTGACTTTTTTCAAGATGAAGGGAACCGTTTTGGAGGTGACACCGGCTCCGGTTTCGCCCCCTAAACCCCGAACTCAACTCGGCCTCTATAGAACCCACGGTCTTGCTTTTTTTGTTTGGCGATCTCACGAGGTAGTTGGTTTGTGTTATCAAGTTGTCGTCACGGTGACAGAAACAGTCAGTGGATATCTTCATCGTAAAATCAGATTTTCACTTTGTTTTCTATCACGTCGATTTAGGATTGAGGTTGAGTAATCTTGGAGTTAAAGAGACAAATGTTAAATCCACACGTGGGTCGCGACCGGGATCACTTTGTCCCAAAAAAACCCACACCAAAAAACATCCAAATACTTCCGTACTTCTTGTCTGTAATGTCATGCCGAGGCTTCAGTAGTAGAAGGAATCTTTAGTCCACAGGCGTCAAACTGGTCCAGAAAAGGACCGAGACGGTGCAGGTTTTGGATCCAGCCAGTCAAGCACATATAGTTGAACCAATCAGGCGTCTGAAGACAGTAATCAGTTGGTGCTGTTTGTTTAAGCTGACACCTGATTCGTTGACTTATTTGTGCTTGACTGGTTGGAACAAAAACCTGCACCGTCTCGGCCCTTTTCTGGACCAGTTTGACGCCTGTGCTCCTTGGTTTTTTGTGTCTTTTTGGACGAAGAATTGATCCTTGGTCGCGACCGTCATATGACATACATCAGACACTACCTGTAAATCCAAAAACACATGGATATCTATTCAAAAAATAATCCCAACCCCTAGTAAGTAAGTTAGCTTCATTTGTACAGTGACTTTCACCAACCAGGGTCAGACATAAGGGGGAGCATAAAATGATTGAAATCTGAATTTTTGGGGAACCTTCCCTTCAAAGTTTCTGGTCTGAGACCCGCCGCGGCCAGATGTTCCACAGCTTTCTTACCTCGCGATGTTCCCGCAACACTTCCCCGACGTCGCCAGGATTCCCTACAGACGGACTCGGCAGAACTTAATCGAGCCGCATTTGTAGGATACCTGAGCGAAATCTCAGGCCGGGGGAAGAATTTGCGCCGAGACTGGGAAGCCCAGGTTCTATTTGGGCTCACGAGTGTGTCTTTCCGAGCAGCTGTCAGTCTGGCCAGCGGCTCATGACAGCAGTGGGACTGAAAGCACTGATCCAGCGACTCAGCTGCCAGGGTCTGCAAGACACTGCCAATGGAAAGAAGGAGAATTTAAAACACACCGATGGTTTCGACTCGTGGAAAAGAGATGAATTGAACTGATAAAGAGAGTGCTGGACAACAAATAAACACGGGAATAAATCATATTAGATTACGCTGAGCTTTGTAGGTCCATCTGGATTAAGAATGGGTTTGAAGGTTAAATCAATCACTTGTATGGCTTCTCACCCCCGCTGCTTAGCCGCCCAGCTCTGTTCAGCAATATAAAAAACACTTTACAAAAGCCAGTGTAAGATTCAATCACAAAACTACGTCAACATCCCTGAAATGGTTGTGACGGTTTGTTTTTCTTCTTCTCTTCTCTCCCTCTTTCTTCCTCCTGCTCTATCTCTTCTTTTCCCCTTTCCAGCAGAAGACTGGTCTGGTTCTGCTCTAGGTTTCTGCCTCTTAAAAGTTGTGCAACAGTCGCTCCTTATGATTGGCTGAGACGTAGACATTTAAGAACTTATAATGCTTCAGAGCCAATTGTGAAGATCTAGGATGGGAACTTGTTCTTATATTTAAAGATAATCTTAATTCTTAAATCCTGAACGTTGTTTCATGGATTAGATTACACGAGGTGTGGTCGGTCTGTGTTCTTTGTCTAGTTCATCTTAAGACGTTTTTATTTGTTCAGGCTTTTCCGTGATTTTCTGGAACTCCTGTTGTGTTCTCAGTTTTATCTTGACCTTTAAAGTATATACTTTATTGAATATTGTTTTGATTGTTTAAGCGCTTTGTGACCCTGGTCTGGAAAAGCGCTATACAAATTAAAAATACTTACTTACTTACTTGAATTCTCTTTGTTGTCCAAGGAGTTGATATAAGGTCATGCAAGCATGTGACCTGAAGTTATGGCAGTTCGTCTTCGAAAAATCGTGTGATCGAAAAATTTAGAAAAACAATTTGGATCCTTTCACCTGTAAATAGCAGATTTTGTGGTTGAGCCTCAACAGCAAACCGGTTGGTAGTTTGAATCTCTTCCTGCGACTCCTAGTCTTTGTTCCCTGTGGCTAGAATAGACTTGAGCTGAAAAAGAATCAAACCATTGTTTCATTATTTGGTATTTAAATAGTTTCTTGCAAAGATTTCCTTTTTTACAAGCTAGTAAAGTGTTCCTGCGAGCATCTGGAGCGGATGGTTCGCTCCCCTCGTCTTTTCTGTCCGCACTTCAAAGGCCGGTTAGTTTCGGGCACAGACCCAGGGTCCAGGTTCCTTGGAGGTACTGAAAAGGTCAGCAACATGTGCTATGACTACCAACTAACCCCCTGCGGTCCCAGACTGTGTCTCTCACATTCCTGGCACAACAAGAACAAAACATTCTCGCATGTTTGCTTTGGAAACCCCGAAGCTTGATAGTGGATCAGCGGCAACATCGGGGGCGTTTGGTATCGTCACCCTTATCTCTGTTTGTTTTCCGTCATTACCGTGTCATGTCTCCGTCTTTTATTGTATCCTCGTCCGTCGCAGGTCGATCCGTCTCTGTTATTTATTTCACTTTCCCACAGCCGAGAGCAGCCGGTCCAGATGGAAAATGGTACGAGTCCCAAAAATACCTGCACCGGAATCTATTTTTTGCGATGATAACTCCAGATCCAGTTCCAGTCTGGGAAAACTCTCTCGACAATTTCTGGGGAGCGGGGGCGAAATGTAACTTTTTTGTCATTACCGGAGGTCACCGGTTTGCGGGAATATTTATGAGTTTATAACCTTGGAATGCATTCATTTGTCGATGAATCAAACGGGGCTGCGCATAAGTTACTGCGAGCTGCCAGAGCGGGAGACAGATGAGCTGTTGTCACCCCAACTTTCATCATGCCACATTACTGCTCTGTCAGAGCTTCAGAATATCTGGCTCGGGCGGTAATGTGCACATCTGGTCCCAGAGTTTCTGCTGCTGACACTCGAGTTAACCTTCGCCCTCCTCAGGTGAGTGCCGGGAGATGGAGGGGCAGGTACAGGAGACTGGCTTTTACATCAAGGTCTCCCCCTGGGGCGGTTCCCTTTAGAGAAGTTTATTTATGCTTGAATACTTGAGCGTCACCGAAAGAGGGGAGCGTCTGACGGATATGTTGCAGGGGTTACTCACGGTATGTTTCGACGTACAGTGGTGAGCAATCCTGACACTTGTGGCATAGGAAGACAGATTCGGTCCCAAGTGAAGCCAATTGTGGTTGCGTAAGTAGAACTGGATCATCAGAACCCAATGAGGCCTTTCACCTCAGTCTATTCCCCGCTGCACAGTCAGTGAGTAATCGCTTTTAGAGCCAGGATGTCAAGAAGGAATCTTCACATAGTGTTGACCTGCTGTGTTCTCAAGTGAAGCCACACTATTGTAGTAAGTGGAACACACTTGTGTGCGGTGACGAGAACTCCTGTCTGGGATACGAGGGTAGAAAAGTCATCAGGTTCTCGTGAGAAGACTGAATGAGTTCTAAATTTTGAAGCCTGAAAATAAAGAATAGTATTACTAGAACTGCAGTCAAGACCACCTCACACCCGAGAGAGTGTTGAGACCATGACAAGACCAGGATAGTCCAAGTCAAGATCAAGATTTTTTCGGAAATACAACAAAACCAAGGCTAGGCTAGCAAGAATGTTTTTGCTGATGATGTTTTCGATTTGTATTATAAGTATTTAGCTCATTAATGAATACATTATGTCAGTATTAACAAGTATACCTGGACACTGGCCAAGTGTTTTTTGGCCCCAGACCAGGCTAGACCAAGGGAAACCCGAGATCGAGAAAAGTCTCAAAACCAATTTTATAAATACTGAAATATGCACAATCCTTTATTTGAGACTTTCATTGTATTTTCGACACTTTACTGCTATATACTTGGATTATATTATGAGCCCTAATAAGTCATCCAGGAGCAGTCACTTTCTAGAACTCAATTTGCACATTTGACACAAGCAACAACGTTTTTTTCGGATCCAGATGGTAATTTCGAAAAACATTAAAATCAACATTTTCTGCAAATGTAATTGACATTTGTTTTTGACCCCAAAAAACTCAGTTGATCTCGTTACGCCTTGTCCGAGGTAAAATAGGGCAGAATAGAGACACACCTAAGATTTGTCATGGAAATTATCATCTATTAATACAATGTACACACAGGTGGCCAGAGAAACAACGTGGTGATGTACAATACCGCAGGTACTATTCGTGGTACTTCAGGGCTGCAGCTTCAGGCACATGATATATCGTGTGAATCCTCCGTGGAAATATTGGCCATAGAAACAGTGTAGAGACACTGATACTGTTGGATTATGAATTTTCCAGCCACTTGTTTATCTTTCCTTCCAATGCTTACTCTTCGCACTTCCTACTGAATAGAAACACCAGTGATCGATGAATGAATGGATGAATAAAGAACACCAGAATACTCCTTTAATGTTCCAAGTGTTTCCAATAGTTGGAGTTAATCTTTCCACAAGATTCTGCTCAGTTGTCAGAACTGCGTTCTAATCCGTGTTTGCTTGGTTGGACACAAAGTTATCACTTATAATTTATCAAAAGTTAATCTGTTGATGACAGACGAGATTAAACTTTTCCATCCATGTAACAAAAAATCAGCACCTGTTTCAAACTTTCTTTCCTTCAAGCTCCGGTTTGCTGTGTAGATATTGTGTTTGACAGCCTGAACAACTGTTGACTATTATTGAATATACTGTATTTATCTTCATTTTAAGATTAGAAAATACTACATTTTTATCATTTAGATAGATAGATAGAACTTTATTGATCCATAGATCGTTTTAATTACATTTAATTAATTAAATTTAAATTAATCAATACATTTCAAATAAATCTGATAAAAGTGATAATTGTTGGAGCAAATTATATATGTTAAATATGAATATTAAATATTGAGTAAGAGGGTCATATTAAATATGTTTATCGCAAATTAAAAAAGGGATCTTTTTATATAGATACTGTATATATAATTTTGGGGGGATTTTTTTAAACCGTAGATAAAATAAATCTTTAGAAAAGTTGATTTTCAGCTTTTGTCTCCATTGCCTTTATATCAGTCTTTATATTTTATGATAAAATGTATATAATAATTTGATTTCTTTATCAGTAAACAACAACATACAAACAAATAATTTCATTAATTTCCAGCAAAGATTACCTAAAGACCTATGGAATACCAAAAGTGCCATTATTCGGACAAAGGAATAAAAAACAAATGGGGGGGGGGAAAAGTTTTTCTGTATTCATTTCCACTTTTATTTACGAATAATGGAACTCTTGGTATTCCGTAGACAATTTATGATGATATATCAACAAACAAGTCTAAATGCAAGAACTTTCCTTTTCCGATATATATGACATTTTGCATTTAACGAAAAACTTCATTTTTTTTTGTCCATTTCGATCTTTTTCATCCTACTGAACTCCCACTCCGACCTCTTCGGGCAGCGCTCCCTGGTTTCTTGACACCTCGCCAGTGTCATAAAAGGTCTTTAATAAACGTCGTACATGTTGTCCTCTTCGCCGTTGAAATTTCCGTGATCCTTCAGCAGATTTATTTTCACACACTCTGGCTGAGGTGTCTGCACTCCCTCCCCGGCCTGTCATTGTTTGTCCTACTGTTAAGTGTGAATATTGAACAGAGGACCAGGCGAGAATATTCTTTTAAACTTCTCGCTTGCTGATGTCACGCTGAAGCCAACCGGGGTTTCCAGACGTCTGAAGTCAACAGAGTCCATCGTCGGATTTGTGCGTTCGTCTTGGAGGTTGTGCGTTCAGAACACTGTGTGCGACTGTCACACGTTGTTCTCCCGCATGACAGCTTTATGCACGCATGATGCAAGTCTTTCGCTGCGTCTAATTGAAACGCTGGAATACTCGATCCTGCGTTGCGTTAGCCCAAATTACACATGACACTTCATTTGAAGTCATAGTTGTGTTTTCGGGGACTGGTTTGTCGCTCCAATGAAATCGTTTGCTCACGTCTGATTTTTTCGCAACACTCGTCTTTTGTCCGACGCGGGCAGGCGTGTGCGGAAAAATGCGTCCGTGATCACCTGGATGTACACCAACGATAATATGTAAAGACGAATGCAGACTTTCCAATATCTGCTCCACTTTGGCTTCGAACGGATGCACACATGATGAATCCAGCGTCCAGACGTTCAAGCATGCCGGGAATGAACCACAATCAAATACAAAACTGCGAGTTGTGGTGTTGCAAAAAAAACAGGAGACAGACTTTAAACACGCACAACAAATAGCAGCTTCATTCCTCCTCCTCACACACACACACACACACACAAAGGTAGCACAAGAACACACAATAAAAAAGTGACTTCTCAGCCATCTGGAATTGAAGCAAAACTCAAATGATATCATTATTGAACAAAGTTTTTTTTTTTTTAATGAAACAGAAAAACAGTTTTACTTCAAAAAAAGTGTCCTTTTTTCTAAAAAAAAATGGGGCCAATCTATTGGAGTGTATTTTGAAAAATCACCAAAATTTTGGGCTAAAGGATTAGCTTGCAAACAGTTCAAACTTCACTCATTTTCTACTCTCCCTCATGTCGACTAAGAGTTGGGATTATTTTCAGAAGAATCTGTTCCTTTTTAAAGTTGTAGGGAATAATGTATGTCTATATGACGGTTCATTTTTCTACGTCCTCCCCGTCTCAAAAGACACTTAAAAACATCCAAATACATCCGTACAGGCCAGTGTCTACTCTCTACATATGGAGCTTGTACCTGTACCTGCTTGTACCTTAAGTGTTTCCTGTCTGTGTAGCATGTTAGCCTCTTAGCTTCTTCTACAAACTCGCTTAAAATGAATAATTGTTTAATTTTTGTTCAGAACAATTTCTGTTTTCGAGGCTTCAATACAAGATGGACGACCAGTAAAGGAGGTATTTGGATGTTTTTAAGCTTGACCTTTTGGACAAAGATGAAGACGACAACGATTTAGCATCAGTCATTAGCATGAACATACATTTTTGCCTTGTGCTTTGTCTCAAATCGCATACTTCTCTTAGTATACTAGAAGTTAGTATGCATCAGGATAGTGTACATACTAACTAGTACGCAAATTCTCCACAGATAGTATGTCTCAAATCAAACTCTGCTGCTACGCACTAACAGGAAATGACTCAACAGCTTCTTCTTCTACTACTATTTAACGATGTTTCAACCAGCTGTTTGAACGCTATAGCCGACACGTTTTGCAAGTTTGAAAAAATAAATAAAGAAAAAATATGAGAATCGAAATATTTGCACACTATTTAAGCTGGTATCAGCACAGTTGACGTGTCATCCTCCTACTGCTGCTTAAAATACACCTGTAACTATATACATATATTGTATATGCATATATATATGACGTAACTTCCGTTTAAAACGTCATTAAGATGGCGGCCGTTTAGGGTAGGTAGTGTCCATCGAACCATACTCAGTTTTGTGGGCGTTTTAGTGACAATTTAGTGTGCATGGAGCACTGAATTTCGCATACTAAGAATTGAGCCATACTTACGCACTAAAAATACTAACTTTGAGTACGCTAGTATGCGATTTGAGACACAGCATTGGACTTTAAAAAGGAACAGATTACTTTGAAAAATAATCACAACACTTGGACGACACGAGGGTGAGTAGAAAATGAATGAAGTTTGATTTTTGACTAGTTAGCACACAAAAAGGTTTGCTGACAAAACCCAGAAGAATGTTGTTTAGAAAAAACCCAGATAGAAATCAAAAGCACTAAAAGCAAAAACAGGATTGAAAATACTGTTTAATGGTAACCTGTCCCTTAAAAGAACGAGGAGCTCGACGTTCCCCCCCCCTAGTGAATCGGGCGTGACGGCGCGGCAACAACTGGTCGACACGCTCGGGTCAAAATGAAACGCACACTCTTAAAGTGCCACTTCATCTTCAAGGCAGAACCGCCAGCGGCAGCTTCGAGAGCAAAAAACTTGATACACTCCCGGACCGTGTCGGCCATTGTGCCTTAATGACTCCAGGCATGGTGGTGCATTGTGAGGGCCCATCTCTTCGCACTCGTCCTGCAGACACGCATGACTTATTCCCCCCAAAAAAAAGGGGCTCCGGGGGCCAAATCCCTGACTCGTAGACTTGGGATGTATCTCACCTCATGAGGGTTCGACCTGCTGATGGGAGACCTGTGGAATTGTGGGGGATGTTTTGATTCAAAGGTCGTAACTATTGTCGCCGTCACAATAGCTTTGTCGTGGTTCGTCGCCGTGACGATGGATAGGACGGCCGCTCCCTGCCTCCAGCGAGTGGCCGAGCGAGAGAGGAGCTGTCATCGCCCCACCGCCGACACTGTAGCCCCGAAAAAAAAAGAGGGAAGGAAAGAGGGAGGGAGGGGGGGGTACTGCGTGCGACGGAGAGAACTGGATAAAGAGCGAGTGTGACGTGTGGAGACCGATGTGTGCGATGGAACAGTTCGAAGGCTCACCTCGCACTCCTCGGTTCCCAGAGAGGCAGCGAGACGTTGTTACGTAAAGGGAGAAGCAGGTGGGAATGGTGGAAAAGCTTCTCCACACGTCGGGCCTGTGCTGCGGGTTTAAACGCTCCACTTGCTCGAGGGGTCCCTGGACGTGACGAGAGGCTGTGCAGCGTTCATGCAACAGGGCGATTATGGCCACGTCAGAGGATGACGTTGAGCAGAACAACACAAAAAGTAAAAAAGGTTGTGACTCTCTGAAGACATGAAGGAGGGGAGAGCAAGGTCAACCGAAGATGACGGTTGAAGCACAGATGATCCCCCTTTCCACTGACATCAGACCCGTTGATCCTCCTGAAGTGAGAGCACTTTTAAAGATTTTTTTTCACTTTATCTTACAAACATAATCCGACTCATAAAAATAATGAGACGATTTGTTGACAAAAGTCTTAGATTTCTGCTGATATTCAATTAAGTGATTTTATTATAAATTAATATTCTTTTTCTCAAGAATCGATAAAATCCGCGACTCATAACGGCGTAAGTTAAGTCAACAAAATGTGTCTTTCTTGAGGGGGGTTCGTAGAGGTCGCCAGGTTCGTTCTCCTCATCCAGCTCCTGTGACAATCATCTGAGAGATTAGGAACTTTCACACCTCGAACCATAACATTTACACACCAGGAGTTATTGGACGAGGAGTCGCGCTTATTACAGGCTGGATCAGGATTGTCTTTTTGGAACAGAAATTATTTGACGGAAAAGTCTGGAACCCTCTTGTCGGACGAGCAGTTCAATATTTGTTATACATTTGATAAAAAAAACACAATTGAGAATGTTTTAATCTGGTATCAACTTTCTAGTTGTTTTTGTGTATTTGCATTTATTCTATGTTGAAGTGTAATTTACTGGGCTTGAAATGGATATTATCTGTGAATATATATATATATATATATACAGTATATGCAAAGTTTATTTATTTCAATAATAAATTGCAATAAATAAGCTGTTTATACGTTATAAATATACGTCATCGTCCCAAAATATACACACATTTTGGAAAAGTTACCCCTGTATATTTTTGATCTTGAATACACTTTTAATATTCAATTAAATACATATTTAGAAGCCAAATATTTAAAATAAAAATAATTTGAATCCCTTAAAATGTGGTCTTAAAAAGTCATCCGATATAACTAGATTAATGAGAATATAATAGAATATTTATGAAAAAATGTTTTTTTTTTACTTGTATTCATTTCCTGTATTCATTTATTGCCAATTTTCTTGGGTTTTTTTTGTAAAGTATTATAAATAATTTGTGCTGAACATGTATTGTATAATTGTGGGTCAACCCCAGTTTAGTCGTGATTACCCGAAATGCTTTACGAGTTCCCCAAACCTGTGTCGAGCCCGCTGAGCTTTAGGTCAGGACACTAAAGGGGTCTCACACTGCCTCCTATTGGTAGATGTGGCGAACTGTAACGTGTGAACAAGAGACTGTTGATTAAAATGAAAGTATGATGAAGACATTTTATTTTGTAAAATCAACCTGACAACTGAGATTAAAAAAGAAAACGTAAAATGACCAAAGATAATTTTATTCCAGACCAGGGGAAATTCCTGCTTTATTTGCTTTTCTCCTGCATTTATCAGATACAAACATAAATTAAATTATAAATAAATTGATTATTTTTTAATTGAAATATGATGCCACAACGTATTAAATCATATTAAATAATATACATTTATTAAATGAAAATAAGTTTTAATAGTTACACCTACACTCGAATTTATTTTATTTTATTAGTAAGGTAAGGTAAGGTAAGGTAAAACTTTATTGATCCCTAAGTGTCATCAAACTAATCAAATGCACAAATTATTTTGATAATACATTCTTTTTAACCTGTGCGTTTTCTCTGGCTCAAGGTGACCCAGAGGCCGGCCCGAAAACAAATGTGTTTGTGGTATCCTCTGTGTTGTCTCTGGGACAAGGTGAATGACCTCCACCACTGCATATGTATTTCTGGAAGCCACATTGACCCAGAGGCAACACAAGGGATACCACAAACACATTTCGGGGCCTTCAGGTCACCTTGACCCTGAGATTACACTTGGGTTAACTGTACTTTAAACCCCCAACATCCCTCTTATACACTCGAAAATATTGAGATATCATCTGTATAGTAATAACGTACTTGTACATATTTGAAGTAGTTTTTTTTATTGAAGAGAAAACTTATTTTAAGTTGTTTTTTTTATTGAATTTAAAAAACATATTTGAAGTAGTTTTTTTATTGAAGAGAAAACATATTTTAAGTATTTTTTTTATTGAATTTAAAAAACATATTTGAAGTCGTTTTTTATTGAAGAGAAAACATATTTGAAGTAGTTTTTTTTTTTATTGAAGTCAAAAAATATATTTGAAGTAGTTTTTTTATTGAGGAGAAAACATATTTGAAGTAGTTTTTTATTGAAGTGAAAACATATTTGAAGTAGTTTTCTTTAGTGAAATGAAAACATATTTGAAGTATTTTTTTATTGAAGTGAAAACATATTTGAAGTAGTTTTTTTATTGAAGTAAAAACATATTTTAAATCGTTTTTTATTAAAGTGAAAACATATTTGAAGTAGTTTTTTATTGAAGTAAAAACATATTTGAAGTAGTTTTTTATTAAAGTGTTAACATATTTGAAGTAGTTTTTTTTTGAAGTGAACACATATTTGAAGTAGTTTTTTATTGAAGTAAAAACATATTTGAAGTAGTTTTTTATTAAAGTGTTAACATATTTGAAGTAGTTTTTTTTTTAAGTGAACACATATTTGAAGTAGTTTTTTATTGAAGTGAAAACATATTTGAAGTAGTTACTTATTGAAGTGAAAACATATTTGAAGTAGTTTTTTATTAAAGTGTTAACATATTTGAAGTAGTTTTTTTGAAGTGAACACATATTTGAAGGAGTTTCTTTTAATGAAGTAAAATATATTTGAATTAGCTTTTTATTGAAGTGTAAACATATTTGAAGTAGTTTTTTATTAAAGTGAAAACATATTTGAAGGAGTTTCTTTTAATGAAGTAAAAATATATTTGAAGTAGTTTTTCATTGAAGTGTAAACATATTTGAAGTAGTTTTTTATTAAAGTGAAAACATATTTGAAGGAGTTTCTATTAATGAAGTGAAAACATATTTGAAGTAGTTTTTTTTTATTGAAGTGAAAACATATGTGAAGTATTTTTTTTATTGAAGTGAAAACATATTTGAAGTAGTTTTTTATTGAAGTTAAAACATATTTGAAGTAGTTTTTTTATTAAAGTGTTAACATATTTGAAGTAGTTTTTTATTAAAGTGAAAACATATTTGAAGGAGTTTCTTTTAATGAAGTGAAAACATATTTGAAGTAGTTTTTTTTAATTGAAGTGAAAACATATGTGAAGTAGTTTTTTTATTGAAGTGAAAACATATTTGAAGTAGTTTTTTGTATTGAAGTGAAAAAATATTTGAATTAGCTTTTTATTGAAGTGTAAACATATTTGAAGTAGTTTTTTATTAAAGTGAAAACATATTTGAAGGAGTTTCTTTTAATGAAGTAAAAATATATTTGAAGTAGTTTTTCATTGAAGTGTAAACATATTTGAAGGAGTTTCTTTTAATGAAGTGAAAAAATATTTGAAGTAGTTTTTTATTGAAGTACAAACATATTTGAAGTAGTTTTTTATTGAAGTGAAAAAATATTTGAAGCAGTTTTTTATTGAAGTGAAAACATATTTGAAGTAGTCTTTTTAATGAAGTGAAAACATATTTGAAGCAGTTTTTTTTAAGTGAAAACATACTGGAAGTAGTTATCTTTCTTGAAGTAAAAGGGAATTAAGTAATTATCTTAAGTGAAGACAGTTTTGAAGTAGTTTTCTAAGTTAAAAACGTCTAATAATAGTTTTTTTTTATTAATTATATAAATATACACGTAGAAAAATAATTAATTGAATGTTTTATTAAAATGTAAAGTCGTATTATTATATTTAAAGAGCAGGAAGCTAACAATATAATTTATTAAACAGGTCTTTGGATGAAATGTGTACTTTATTATAGTTCCATAGCAGGTCGAGTGTTTGAGCTCCAGGAACAGTCCGGTGAATCGCTCCCCGATAACATCGATCCACGGAGCCAGGAAGAGCAGCCGAGCGCAGATATGTAGCCAGATCAGCTGGAGTATGGCTCTCTCCAGAGGTCTGAGATGCTGTCAACGGGTGTTCTCCTGGCTGCCCGTCCTCATCATCACGTCGGTGGTGCTGTGGTCCTACTACGCTTACGTCTTCCAGTTGTGTCTGTGTGAGTGACGGAGACGACGTTTAACCACAGGCGACATGTTTAGCTAGCGAGGCAGCCGGAAGTGCTCGCGTTCGACGCGTTTATTGAGTCGTAAATGTCGTTTTTAATAAGGTTTCATCTTGTGTTTCGTTGTAAATAAATGTAAAGTAGTAGACTTTGGTGTTACTTTGACATTTTGTTCGCAGTGTTAGCTTGTTCACGACGTCAAGTCGAACCAGTCGAACCAGAAAACGTCGATGTTGAGATTAATCTCTTGTTGTTTTTTTTCCAGTTACGATCCCCAACAAGGCGGAGAAAGGTTAGAGTTTTAACTTCTTTTCATGTCAAATATTCACACTTAACTGATGCTTCCACTCGTGTTGTGTTTCAGTGGCTTATCTGCTGGTTTTCCACGTTTGCTTCGTGATGTTCTCCTGGACCTACTGGAAGTCCATCTTCACTCCTCCTGCCACTCCGTGCAAGAAGGTTCCTGTTCCTCTTATCTTTCTTATCTTTCTTAACCCTCTGACAGATCATAGGAACACCAAGAATACAAGTCACTACTTTGATTTTAGCCAAAAATAAAGTTTACGTTTACATAAATTCTCTTTTTTTTTAGACGACAAATCACATTTTACATACCTTACCGTATTTATTTAATGGTTTAACAGTTCAATAAAGTGTGGGCTAAATAGATTTTTAAATCTTCAACTAGTTTCACCCAAACTTCACTTATTTATTCACCCTCATGTCGACTGAGGGCAGTGATTTGTTCATGGTTGGTGAGGCACTGCCTCCTTTATTGTCACATTTACAAGTATATAAACCCAAAAGAGAAGCTGATTCAATTGATATTTTATTAATTTATGTTATATCTCATCAGTGTTCTTCACACGTATTAAGTTAAAAATATATGATTTAATTAATAATTTCTGAAAAAGTCTAACTTGAATTGTTGTGATATGTATCGGTATATTATCTACGTCCTCTAGATGTATGGCAGTTAAAGATTATGGATGAATATTGATTTATAGTTTCATAAACCTGTCATCAAGATAAGTAGACATGGATTTTAACAGTACGACCTTGATAGTAAAGGATTACAAGGAAGATGCAACTGATTAAATGCTCTTGATTTGAAAGCTGGGCGTTTATTAAATGGCTTTTGGGTGAATTTACCGTAAAGTTTAGAGAGAACTCTGCAGATTTAAGTTTAGCTCAAGAGTGAAGAATCCCGAGCGACGGCGTTAGACAAGTTGTGCTGTTATGACAGATAGACCCGCCTTTTGATGCTTCTGATTGGTTAATATTGCGTCAGGCCTTCCGTGATTTTCTAGATTTACGCAAACAGGAACAATGTCTATTATGGTGAAAAGACAAATATTGAGTATTTCAATGGGTCAGTATAACTAATAAAATAGTTTAAGTCCAATATGTATATTTAGATTCTTGCCAATACACACTCCTAAAATATATCTTGTTTATTTATTGATACCTACTATATTGAGTCTTTCCTTCTTTTTTTCTTTTTTTGTTGCAGTTCCAGCTTTCCTTCTCGGACAAGGATAGATACGAAAAGGAGGAGAGACCTGATGCTCAGAAACAGATTCTGGTTGAAATTGCGAAGAAACTCCCGATCTTCACCCGTGCACAGTCTGGAGGTACTATCATGTCAAAGTGATTAATCCTTTTGACTGTATTTATGCGGTAGAGTAATAACATTAGAATAATGTAGCAAATGCCAGTGAATCAGATACATTTCAAAATAAAACAATGAAATAAAATTGGATTCATAAAATACATTAAAATAATAAGGTACATTCCAATAAAATGTCATATAAATAATTAATAAGTCAAAATTGAATGAATAACTCGTGCAACTCTTACTTAAACAGATTTTTTTTTATTGTTGTTTTCTTTGGTCTTTTTAGTAAGTATATGCTGTCCCTCAAAATACTTTGATTAAACCAAAAATGTGTTAAAGAAAGATCTTTAATATCAAATGTTCATTCTCCATTTTTTTAGTAAAGCGATTGCATAATAACACAACTGTTATAATGTCTTTACTGACAACAATTTTTTTTCTTCCATTGTAATTAAGTAAGTAATTAATTTGTATAGCGCTTTTCCAGACCAGGGTCACAAGGCGCTTAAACAATCAAAACAATATTCAATAAAGTATATACTTTAAAGGTCAAGATAACACTGATAACACAACAGGAGTTCCAGAAAGTCAAGGAAAAGCCTCCTTTTTTTCTTCATTTTTTTCCTTTTCCTTTTAATTTTTTTCCCTAACAAAATTCACAGTATATATACAGCATATATATATATATATATATATATATATTAAATGTATTGTGGCCCCTTTAAGAAGTTGAATTGCCCACCTCTGCTCTTACTTGAACAGATCTAACAGTCGAATATGAAGTTTCTCTATTCGTTGATGTGATACGAGCGATTGTTTTCATATTGAAGTCCACCCTTCAATCACAAGAAGGTCTGATCTCCTCCTCTTGTCGTCGCTCTGTTATCGAGCGAGAGTCGTTCCCCGCCGGGCGTCTGTATCTGCAGCAATCAGCCGATGCATCTCTTTCATTAGCGCTGATTGTCGACTCAGCAGGAAGCGAGCGGAGGGTAAACCTGGCTCGGATGTCGCCTCCTCAACCTGCCTTTCTTCTCATCTCC
Source organism: Callionymus lyra (assembly GCF_982586985.1). Classification (NCBI taxonomy): domain Eukaryota; kingdom Metazoa; phylum Chordata; class Actinopteri; order Syngnathiformes; family Callionymidae; genus Callionymus; species Callionymus lyra. The sequence continues at coordinate 17,676,195 of NC_141826.1, forward strand.
AGCTATCAGGTTCTGCGACCGCTGCCAGGTGCTGAAGCCCGACCGCTGCCACCACTGCTCGGTCTGTGAAACGTAAGTTTCCCTTCGTCTCTACGGGCCTTTAAAGAGTTTCCGTCCTAGATTAACAATGTAGAAGTTAGATTTACAGTCATGGTGATCCTGGTGAACGTCACCCTTTGTGTGAGAAAATACCACTTACCAAGAATGCATTTCTTTCTACCATCTTAGAATAAATATACATCTTTTATTTTACCACTTGAAAAATAAGACTTAAGACTTAAAATACTTTTAAATGATTGTTGGTCAGTACATCAATGAGCTATACTGGCAAACACTTCTTTATTGAAGATGATTTAATTAAAAAAAAATGCTATTAATAAAAAAAAGATATTCCCTCATTAATTGTCACAGCAGCAGGTTCACAGTAGAAACGGAAATAGAAAAAAGATTAAACATACATTTATATTAGATCATATGAAAAAAATCAAACATAATATTGACAATTAAATGTATAATAGTGTGTATTTATATTCCCACTCTACTTCTCTCTATTCAAGAGCATTGTATATTTTAAAAAAATAATAATTTTGTAATAAATAATCATTATGTTTTTAGCTTTAAATCGTATACAGTATATATATATTTTTTAATAGTTCTTTAATTTGTAACAGTTCAGTAAACTGTAATTCGATTTTTTATTTTATTAACAATGAATGTAAAGATTCACAGCCTTTGTTCACTCTGCAGCAGTCATTACATAATAATAATAATAATAATAATAATAATGTCTATTTATATAGCGCCTTTCTTGACCAGGGTCACAAAGCGCTTCACATTCATATTCACATGACTGAGGACGAGAGGATACAGTCGACTCCAGCAGCTGATGTTTAGACATATTTTGATTTCAAAACAAATGGAAACTCTTGTTCAGACCCTGTATCGTGATATATCATTATATTCTTGCTAATACACACCCCTAATATATATATATATATATATATATATATATATATATGTATACTTTAGAGAATATAACCAAATGGAAATATATAGTAATGATAAAAACATTAATTTCCGTAATATAACATCTTTTTCCTTTTCTATTATAGGTGTGTTTTGAAGATGGACCATCACTGTCCTTGGTAAAGTGTTTCTCGTTCTTTTCTCTGAATGTATCGGAATAAAATCTGAATTAATTTTTTTCTTTTATGAAAATGTCATTTCAGGGTCAACAACTGTGTTGGATTTTCCAATTACAAGTATTTCCTGCTTTTCCTCTCCTACTCCATGCTCTACTGTGTCTTCATCGCAGCCACAGTCTTTAAGTATTTCCTCAAATTCTGGGGGGTAAGTGTTGATTTAGCTCAACATCTTTGATACTTGAAGCCATGATAGATAGATAGATTGAAAGATACAACTTTATTGACAAGATAGACTTTGTTTTAACGTCACAAAGAATGAATACGCATAAAAAAACAAACACATTTTAACAGAGTAGATTTTATTTAAACATGTTTCGGACAAATTGTCGCACAATTCTTATTTGTATCACAACCACACAAAGGTTTTAAGAGCTGACCTTCATGTCATTACTTTTCCTACTTTCACAGGGCGAGCTACAAAATGCCCCCGCAAAGTTTCACGTCCTCTTCCTCATGTTTGTGGCCCTGATGTTTTTTGTCAGTCTCATGTTCCTCTTTGGTTACCACTGCTGGTTGGTGGCCAGAAACAGATCTACTTTAGGTATGAATTACAAATGTTTTTTACACAAAAATAACACATTTAAAAAATTATTATTTAGGTTAAAAATGCTTTTGGGTCACATGATGCATTTTTTCCTTCCAGAGGCCTTTTCAGCTCCAGTTTTCCTCAGTGGACCGGACAAAAGCGGTTTTGATGTGGGCGTCCGTAGGAACCTTCGGCAGGTTTTCGGAGAGGATCGAAGACTCTGGATCATTCCAGTCTGCACGAGGTGAGCCGTCCAAATGTTTTTATAGCAAAGTGAAGCAAAACCACTCCCAGATGTCTTTTGCCTCTTTGTTTGTTTTGAGTAAATGAAAACAACAGTGGAAAATAGAGTTTCAAAAGAGGCTATAAACTTCAGTTTCCTCCGCTTGAGATCGGTAATCGGCTGTTCTGGTCCAGATAAGTTGCAGCACAGTACCAGGCAGTGATTGAGGATTAAAACAAGAGCCACGTTGTGTTAAATCTTCTCTTTAATGCAGATGTGTTTTGCCGTTAAATTGATATATTTCCTTCGTTATTGCTGCTTTATCTCCTCCATCTTTACACCCCAGAGTCCGATTAACTTTCAGAAAGGTTCATGAGTGACATGTAGGTACAAGTGTGTCTGTCCAAGGTTAGTGAGCAACAACGTTTTTGAGATAAAAGACATTAATATTATTATCATAAACGGTCAGTTTTCTCGTACTAACTGGATTTCGTAGTTGATTTCCACCTTAAGTCAAGACTTCTAGTTCAACACTGCAGAAAACTGACCAGAAACTGTTTCCTTCAACTGAGGAAAATCTAAACTTAAGAAAATGATGTCACAACATGATCTTGAGCTTGTAATCCATGCGTTTGTGTCTTCTCGTTTAGACTATTGTAACAGTTTATTTTTGTGTCTAAACAAGAGTTGTCTCGCCTGCAGTTAATACAAAACTCTGCAGCGAGAATTCTGACCCGCTCTAGTAGAAGAACTCACATTTCTACATCTCAGAAATATCTTAAGACATTCGTATTTGTGCTTTTCACTGATTTTCTGGGACTCCTGTGTTTGTCTTATGTGTCTCGATCTTTTAAAGTATATATTTTAACTGTGTATTGTTTTTGATTGTTAAGTGTTTTGTGACCCTGGTCTAAAAAGACACTTTACAAACAACCTTTACTTATTTACTTACTTACTGTAAGTCCAAGACCATGAAGTGTATTTGTTTAAGTTATTCTTGTAAACCCTGGTGTCGTGCTGAAGTAAGATATTTGTTTAATAATTCATTGTTTTGGTCTCCAGTCAAGGAAACGGACACTACTTCCCCCTGAAGAACCGCGGCAAGTACCAGAACCCGCTGCTGGCCAACCAGGAAATGTGGGAGGAGTCAGATGACGCTTCAGAACAAGGGAGTTTCGGTGAGCGTTTTGTTTGTCGGAGGATTAAGTCGTGTAACGTGTGTGAGCTAATCCAGGTGCAAGTATTTATACCTGCAATAAAAAAAGACATTCAAAGACTTCATTCATAACAGACTCCCAACAATAGAAGAAGATATTTGCTGTTAATACTATTTGCTACAATTCAATATTCTTTCATTTGTAGCCTTAATATAACAATGTCTGTATAAGTGCCAACGTTTTGACATTTTATCAATATTTATTTTTAATTTTTATATATATATTGTTTAATTCATTTGAAAATAAGATTTCTTTTTTTTTTTATAAATGTTATAATAAATAAAACAACCTTTCAATATTCAAATTATAATTTAACTTTTTTAATATACAGTACACATTATTGAAATTCAAATTAATCAATAAAAACAAACAACATTTCAATAAAAAAAAACCAAATCAAAGTGTTTAATACAAACCTTCAATATTCTGATGGCACTAATATACCTCGTATTACTACTTTTACATCAGCAACTACTACAGCAATTAATATTTAATTTAATAGAAGAACAAAAGCCGATTCTACTACAGCAAACCTTATAAACTTGTATAACCAAAACTTTATCACCTTTTTTTGTCTTCTTTAATGTTTATTTTCCTTCTCAACACCTTTCATTACATTTCTGGACCGACATCACAGTCAAACAGACATTTACAACCAAAAGCTTTATTCCCAACGTGACCTTATCCTGCCGGTAATGACTCCGTCCTGACGCGCAGTTGTTAAGTCGACTGTCCTCACGATCTTCGTGTGAAACTTCTGCCTGAATAAAGGTTTCCAGATCCCAGTGCCCTAAAGTCTGACATTAAAATAACCACACATGGGATAAAATAACAGCACATGTCCTATTAAAACAACAATGTTCGGTTCCCCCGTGTGTGTTTGTTTAGCTCGGACTTGTTTTGTTTTGACACAAGTCGTCGGGACGTTTGTTGCCTAATCCTGCTCATCTGACTTTGATGAGTCACACAAGAGAACACTGGGGTCAGTTCCACTTCACGCTGCTGCAACATTTCTACTGGAATCCACTTTGTTTAATGTGTCGAAATGAACAGAAGCCGAGGCTTGATTCCTTCAGCCTCACACGACTGTGAACATTCATACACTCGTACAGAACATGCAGTGTTTTTCCAGGGAGCCATGAAAAGGTTTAGAACCGGGGGCCATTTGTGGCCCTCGCTAAGAAGTCTGTCTCCGCCATCCACTGTCGTATTTGTGGCTCACCAGCACTGTTGACCTTAGAACCAACGCTCAGATACTACAGATACTACCTTTAATATTACTACAATTGCATATAAAACTTTTGGAACAAAACCATCAAGATCCGCAGAATTAGGTTCTTATCGTCTATCTCTACTACAATACTATAACTGAGACTGATAATATTAGTTATATTCATTCCTTCTACATGTACTTTTGTTGCTCGTACGATGTTGAAATAGTCACTGAAACCTAATACTTCTAACGTTACTACGACTAATGCTCCTCGTGTTACCACTAATCCTACAACTCCTTGTATTACTGCTTTAACTACTACTTCAAAAACTACAACAAAAAAATGTTTCTTTTATTTCTACTAACGCTACTCTTTTGTTACTTTTATATCATAATTACTGTCATTGATATTTATTAATATTACTACTATTGCATATAAAACTTTTGGAACAGAACCATCAAGACCCGCAGAATTGGGTACTTATCGTCTATCTCTACTACAATACTATAACTAAGACTGATAATATTAGTCATATTCATTCCTAGTACATGTACTTTTGCTCGTACGATGTTGAAATAGTCACTGAAACCTACTACTCCTAACATTACTACGACTAATGCTCCTCGTGTTACCACTAATCCTACAACTCCTTGTATTACTGCTTTAACTACTACTTCAACAACTACAACAAAAAAATGTTTCTTTTATTTCTACTAACGCTACTCTTTTGTTACTTTTATATCATAATGACTGTCATTGATATTTATTAATATTACTTCTATTGCATATAAAACTTTTGGAACAAAACCATCAAGACCCGCAGAATTAGGTACTTATCGTCTATCTCTACTACAATACTATAACTAAGACTGATAATATTAGTCATATTCATTCCTACTACATGTACTTTTGCTCGTACGATGTTGAAATAGTCACTGAAACCTACTACTTCTAACGTTACTATGACTAATGCTCCTCGTGTTACCACTAATCCTACAACTCCTTGTATTACTGCTTTATCTACTACTTCAACAACTACAACAAAAAAATGTTTATTTTATTTCTACTAACACTACTCTTTTGTTACTTTTATATCATAATTACTGTCATTGATATTTATTAATATTACTTCTATTGCATATAAAACTTTTGGAACAAAACCATCAGGAGCCGCAGAATTAGGTATTTATCTTCTATCTCTACTACAGTAATATAAGTTATATTCATTCCTACTACATGTACTTTCGCTGCTCGTACGATGTTGAAATAGTCACTGTAACCTGGTTATATCACTACTACTTCTAACGTTACTACTAATAATGCTCTTCATGTAACCACTAATCCTACATCTCCTTGTATTACTGCTTTAACTACTACTTCAACAACTTCAACAAAAAAAATGTTTCTTTCATTTCTACTAACACTACTCTTTTTTTTTTAACCTTTACATCATTATTACCGTCATTGATGTTGTCACTTTTCTCATGACTGCTGCTAACATGAGCTCATATTGATGACACTACTGCTTGTATTATTTTTATCACTACTTTAAAGGCACTAGTTCTGCTACAGCCTCTGCTAGTATAGTCGTCGGTGTAAAAATAACTGTCTCAATTATAGTTTTTTGATTGTTATGAGAGAAGGTTTTTAAGGGAGCATTAAAAACGGTGGAAAGATCACAGTTAACATTCTTTTACACACTTTATATTGTTTCATGATTTTTTTTTTTAAAAGGATGGTTTGTGATGCTGTTAAAAAACTTTATTGAAAATAAAACAGTGATTTAAAACATAATTATGTGCCCTAAGACATGAAGAACAGCAGACCTTCATTCATGAGCTTTATTTGTATTTGCAATTAGAATAAGCTAATAGATTATATACAAAATATCAAGCTTTATCAACATTCATAATTATTTTTAATTATTCCTGTAAAATTAATGCAACAAATAATAATATGTTCAATATACCGGTATATTTATTTTTTAATCCCTGGTTAAAGTTGTGTGGTGGAAGAGTTTTTTAACCTTTGTGTTATCTCAGGGTCACCTTCACCCATCGACAACACAAAGGATACTACAAACACATTTGTTTTCGGGCCTTCGGGTCACCTTTGACCCAGAGATAAAACAAGGTTTAAGATTGACTTTAAAATGTAATAAAAGGGTTGATTCTTTTTTAAATTTTTGATTCTTTCTGACAGTAGAGCTTGATATGTAAGATGTATTTAGTAAAGTTTAGACGATAAATGTCGCGTTGTCTCCTGCACATGCGCAGAGGTGTAGGATGTCCAGCGCCTTTCACTTCATGCACTCTGTCACCCTCTGGTGGCCGTTTCTGGTAAAGTAACTTTGTTCTTCCTCTCTCCAGACGAGGATGGTGAACGCTCTGTGACGGTGGATATCGAGGACATTTAACACAGTGGAAAACGGAGACGCATCACACACTGTGCATTCCAAATACTGTCTCAAGTCATCGGTTCGGGACAACCAGCAGTTCGGTCGGAGGAAGAGTATTGTACGTATCATAATCCACATACGGTTAATATCACTCATTTCTTTCTGCCTCAAGTTTAAACGCACTCCTGCAGTTCCACGGATAACAAATCATTTTAGTATATACGACCGGCTTGACCCGCGCCTTACACTCATACTTTACCGTGTTCTTTAAACTTGTTAGGACGTGAATCATGTCAAAATGTTTATCCGACAGTCTTGGTCAAGAGTTTATTGGTTTCGTGGCACAACTTGTTGAAAACAAAAGGATTTCCTAGCATCAGAACACGCTTTGAAATGTAATTTATTGAAGTGGGATCGTGTTCAGGCACTTTGGCCACAACTGTCACATGGATTAACAGCAATAGCAAAGAGATATATTTCCTTATGTCGTTCCTTCTGTTTGAACTGAGCAGCTGTGAGACTCTCGCACACTGGATGAGCAGAGTTTTTGTCTTTTGACAAATGTATTTATGTCATTGTTTTACTATTGGTACTGGGTGTGTGTGTAATAGTGGGCGTGTGTATCATGACGATGGTATATGTGGAGCAGCATTATTTTTTAAATAGTTTAATTATTGAAAAGCATGTTAAAAAAACAAAATTAGGATTTTTTTATTTTACATCTGTCTATTTATTGATCAAAGAGTTGTTTATCTGTGTTTCAAGTTTACCGAGGATCAGACCCGGGATCAGTCCCGGCCTGTATGTCCGCCATGATGTGGTCGCGGTTTATTTAAAGTCGTCTTTTAAAAAAAGCACATTAAAAATTGACGCCGTTTTTTTTTTCTTTTCTTCTCAACTATCAAATACTTCTTGTCCGATAACAAACCTTTTATTGATCCATCAGCGACGCATGCAAATAAAATCTTGCCACATGTCAGAATTGGGTTTTTTTTTTTTTTCCAGTCGGCACAGCAACAATTAAATAAATAGAGACGGTTGAATCTTTAAGTAGCTTCAGGCACGATAAGAACGGTCACGACGGGTGAGGATCCTCCAGCCGGTCTCAGTCGGTGCCGAAGTACCTCTGCCCGAAATGCGTGGGAGCCACTGAGTTCACTTCCGTGGTCAGGATGGTGATGTCGGGGAACTCCTGGATGATGGATTTGGCGCCTGGAAGGAAACGAGAAGTATGTATTAGAACGATCCAAAGATACTTCTGATGATTCGTTAACGATTCCAAACACTTCCTGTTTGTTACCATGAGGTGTGGAGAAGAGGCTGAGGAGGATGATGTGTCTCGGTTGGACTCCGTGCTCGATCAGAACCCGGACCGCCTCGATGACCGTGTTCCCCGTGCCTGCACACACACCATCCATCTTCAGAAACGATCCCGGTTTGTTTAAACGCCAGCGTTAAGACACGCCGCGGCGTCACGTGTCGCCTCGTTATAATAACATGGACCTGTAACCTTGCGTGGCCTCCAGGAAGCGGGAGGATGCGGGAGAGAGATTCTATTTTCGTTGGCTCTCATTATGCGTTTCAACAGCTTGGCGGCCATCTTCCCAGCAGAGCGTAATTTCCCCCACGAGAGCCATAATTATCAGAACCGTGTGGGCCGGTGTGATGTGGAAACGTGGACTCGTGGTGCTGAAGGTCAACTCGAGGGAGATCATTGGGAATGAATGCATTCCAGATTTAGAAAATAAATAAGTGTAGGGAAGCCAGAAAAAAATGCATAGACTGTATTTAATCAGTATTTGATAGTGATACAAATCATATTTTGTCTTTATGGTGGTTGTTATAAAATAGTTTTTTATTTTCAATTAACAAATATTCACAGCTATATTTTCATGTTGCGATTAAACCTCCGGCCAATAAGCAACATTCATAACGTCCTCTCCATCTAAAGGAATCCAATGAAATCCCAGCGATGACCGGGGACGAGAGGATACAGTGGACTCGAGCAGCTTTTCAAAAGCTGATGTTTGGACATATTTTTGATTCAAAACTAATGGAATAAGTTACGAAAGCTTTAGTATTTGCAAATACCTGTGGCGGTTCAAGCACAGAAACATACATACAGAAGATATTTGTTCTACAAAATGTATCTTTTAAATAAATACATCACCTTATTGGGTCTAATTCATATTTACTGTTAACAAGTTAAAACACAGATGTGTGTAGCACACATTTGATTTTCACCTTCAGTACGTTTCAAACTTTAAAAATCTGGTGCTTTAATACATTTGAATAAAAGTTTACTATTAAAAATATGAAACTATAAAAATGATAGATCAGTAAAGAACACCTGTTCATGTACCACCCTTTTTTTTCTTTTGTTTCCAAGATGGCAGCCTGCAGGCATTGGCAGAAAATTAAATCTATGGATACAATCTTTTAAAGATTCCCAAAATAAGCCACTCGCCATTGTTGTTCGTTTCTTATATCCGAGTTAAGTTATCAATTCCTTGTCTTTCAAAGTCCAAGTTAAAATCCACAGCATGACAAGGTTCCAAACATCATTTTTGCATCAAAACTGACTCAATTTAGCCTTTATCAAAGAGTCCACATCGTGACTTTGGTGTTTTCTTTTTACTTGGAACCAGTTACAGGTTGGTTTTTAATCCTTGTACCTACAATACGGTAAACACTGAATCATCTCTTGGCTGGGGTGACTTACTGAGGATGGGGTACATCAGCAGCACCTTCCTTCTGTAAACGTCTGGCGGGAACTTGGCGTAGTAGACCTTTGCCTTCTGCGTCTCCTCGTCGCTCTGGATGAGGATCTTCCCGATGCGGATGGACCGGCAGCAGTCCCGGAGACCCTGCTCCATGGCCTCGCCTGCACCGAGAGGGATCTCAGACGAGGGTCGAACCACGGCGAGCTCACGTGCGACTCACCGCTCCGCATGATGCTGACGCCGCAGTTGCCTCTCTCGAACTTGACCCCGTCGTACTTGTACCCTGATGGAAGAACGTTAACTTGCGTCTTCAGCGGCTCACGGACCTCTTACCCGTGGGGGTGGTCACTGTGCATTCGGAGTAGGGAAGCTGATTCAAGCCTTCTTCAACGACTAGTCGGATCTAAAAGCACATGGATCCATATTCATACACGGATAAAAAGGTTTCTTGCAGACGTGGAAGATCTTACCAGACGGTCTGCACAGAACACAAAGTCTCCCCTGCTGGTCGTCCTTGAGATGTTAGAAAAGAAAAGTGGTTTGTTACTCTGAACTCATGTTCCAAGTATTATTCATGTTATCTAAATATAATCTTCTTTCTGGAAGTTAAGCTACAGTGTCACGTTTCCTCAGCCCCCCCACACACACACACATGCATAACTAAACCCAATAACCCTGTCAATCATTCCTTGACCACCTAAAGCATGTTCTGGTCACAACGGAGCGAACATACGAGACAAATGTCCCAAAGGTGGGACGAATAAAGGTTTGTCGATCAATCAAAAGCAGCACCAGAGACAGATTGAAAAAGGATCAAACTGATGTAGATCAGTTGACAGCCAACAATTCCATACTTTATTTGAATACTCAATAATATTTATAGGCTATTTAAAAATAATTATAATGTTTTAATTTGTGTTTATAACTCTCTTCAGCCACTTCTTTAGTGTGTGCATTCTTCAACTCAATTTTCTTTTACTGTTGTTGATACATTTATTATAATTGTGTTTATTTTCCTTCATGAATTTGTTTAATATTTAATTTTTATTATTGTTTTTGTTATTTCTAACATTAATATAGATGGTTATACTTTATTGATCATCCATAAAACACACACACAGATAATGTATCTATGTTTAAAGATCAAATAATGTGTTGATTTAAGTGTATCTTAAATAGATGTTGGACTCTATTGTATCATCGGTATGCGTTTGTACAAAACTCTCTTTTCATTCAAATATTTACATTACAATAAAATCTTAAGCCCGGCCCACTGAAACCCCTTCTTGTTTACCATAACCACACCCACTCTGCTGGGATTGGTCAAACATTAAGGTTTGTCACATCGCATCATCAATCCCGGAAGTCTCTACCTCCAAGGGACTCGTTGTACAAACAGAGGGGCGTGATTACAGCTGGCTGGAGGAGGAGTGAAGCCATTATTACATCATAATGGACTCCGCTCTCGTAACCTCTCGTTCGCCCAGATTTGAGAACTTTAAAAATCAATAAGTAAGTAAGTTATTAGTATTTATAGAGTGCTTCTCTAGTCCAGGGTCACAGGGCGCTTAAACAATCAAAAAATACCCAATAAAATAAATACTTAAAAGGTCAAGACAAGTTCAAAACATGGTCATGATGAGGAACTTACTGCATCTTAGAGAGAAAGACTTTTGAAACATGCGAGTGAGTCAGGAGTTGGAGTTGGATTTTCACATTAGTTAACATTTAATATACATTTTATCGTGAACTGCTATCAGAATACTTGGTTTGGCTGCACTTGAATTTGTCGCGGAACATATAGATGAAAAATATGAATGAAATAAAGAGAATAATCAGATAAAATGACAATAAAAAAGAAGGCATTACCTCAAAATGAAAAACAAACAATGAACAATAAATTAAAAATAAATTAATACAATAATTGAATTAAAATAATTAGAATAAAAGGTATATGACTCGGATCTTTCTCTATTGTTTCCTTAAAAAAAGCAGTACATTTTAAACCCTTTGGGGTTAACTTAGCCACGTTTTGTCCATCGTGTTATTACGTTTTATATTGAGGATATTATAAAACTTGAATTACCTCTTAAGCTGAGTTTTATAATACCCTTTTCTACATGTCTTTATTGACATTTCTCCCTTCATGTCACTTTTATGAGGCCTATATTTATCCTCTGACTCAGATCTGCTCTTGATAGAAAATAAAAGATGATGCTCTTGTTAAAAATAAATTATTCTCTCACTTGTCTCTGATAATCGTCTGCAGTTCTCGGATCTGGTCGTTGAGGGGCAACAGCTTGAGCTGGGGTCCCAGAGGGGTCAGGACCACGGGCTGAGGGGGGACGTCACCGGCTCCGGAACTGGACAACACCGCCGGAATGTTATTGTTGTTCTTGTTGCTCGCGAAGCGGACCTGCTTCAGGGGGTACTCTTGCCCACTGTTGACAGGGTTCATCTGCTGCGTGTGGGACGGCATGTCGGCTCGGAAGTCCTGGACGAAAAAAAAAAAGGTCCTCCGGGGAAAGTCTTCAGTCGCCCGCAGACAGACGACTATAACCGACCGTATCGACCTTTTTTTTTTTATTTAAAAATGACGACGTCGTCGTGTTTTAACAAAAACCTTGACTTTTCCGCCTCAGGAGTCGTGGCGTCAATATAGCAGCGCGTGCTACCGGACGACTGACAGCGCGGACCGGATATGACGTAGGAGTCGGCGTTGTTGATCTTACCGCCTTCCTCTAAAAAAAAAAAAAAAAGTCAACATGGCGGCGATGTTGTCAGCGCCGCTGAAATGTGGCTTTCACTTCCAAAAGAGGAAAGTTGCTCTGGTTCTTCTTCGACGGACGAGCTCGTATCACGTCTGGAGCGAGAACAGAAGCGGAAACAAGCGACAAACTGTTTACAAGGTGAGCGAAGAAGAAAAGGACGGAGGTCTGGAGGCTGAACAAGGGCAGCAGGAAATACTTTATAATAACTTCACCTTTGTTGGTCTGTGCGTATACAGTGACACTTCATGACGTCAGAGAGGTGTGACGTGTTTTAATGCAGGAGTTGTCATGTTCATATTTTTTATTTTATTTTTAACAAACGACGCTACAGTGTGTTCTTGCTTAACTTAAAAAATATATAATTTAATAATATTAACCCCCCCCTGATTTAAAACGATTTTATATCATTAATATATATATTTAAATGATTTTATGTCGCGTTTATTTTACTTTAAGTTTAGTCTCGTGAAGGCGAGTTATCGTGTATTAGGTCACGTGGTTCCTCAGTGTCCATTAGATAAGAGAGTTGTTTGACTCTGAGGACAGAAGGTTATAGATTATACCTCTCTGACGTCACGAACAAACAAGGAGTCACGTTTATTTAAACATTCCAGTAGCAGCACTCTATAGAAGTAATACAAAAAAATAGTTAAATAAATGTGTGTAAAATGTAAATATAGTTTTCCTGTGATCAACGTTAAAAAAAAATTATGGATTATTAAAGCTGGTGGAAAAGTAACCAATTTCTGGTTAACCTCCTTAATACTAAGTCAATAGGGTTTACATTTAGTCAAATCCGACTTTTAAAAGTGACATAACTTTGCTTAATATTCAGTATTTAAAAATGTTGGCTTCATTGGAAAGTTTGCTAAACAAAGAAATGGAAATCAATGTAATAATAATGTTAATCATTTTTGATCAATAAATGTTTAGATTATCTCTAAATATATGCATAAAAAAGGAAATTCATCGCCTAGATTGAACAAACGTGCCATAAGTTGTTAATGGTAACATGAAGCACAGTTACGTTGTTTTTTGAATTGATTAAACTCATTAAATTAGCTTTGTAAGAGACAAAGAAATGTCAGTAAACATGGCTGGTCTGACTTGACAAAGTTTATCTACGGGTCCAAGAAAACAGTGTGTGAATCGATCAAAAGATATTTAAGGTCTCACAGATAAATGTTTAACTTATAATATATATATATATATATATATATATATATATTAGGGATTCCAATGAACGATTTACTCGCCTTGATGTTTTGTTTCGTGTGAAAACTTTGAAATGTTTGTGTTCTTTCTGCGTCATCTGCGTTGTTGTGTGTATATATTTACACACATATTAAGGTATTGTTTAAAGTACTTTTCCAGTATTTCACTTGAGGTTTCCTAAAAGTGTTGCCTGGTATCTTGAGCAAGATGTTCAACTTAAGGGTCAACGCAGGCTTTACATAACTACATTTTTGTGATGTTCTGTAGTTGCTTCTGGAGTTTCTATTCCCTTGTAAGGCTTGTAACTGCTGCTCACAGAACCAGCACGGTTTTTAATTGTTAAAAAATAAAAAAGTAAACCAGAAGTATTTCGAGACATTGATCTATGCTGCGTTTTCATAAAGTTATGTTAAATGAGCTCCCCGGGGGAGGTATGCTCTGTGTGTCACAGATGTTTCTGGAAAGTTTAGTAAATGTTTATAAAAAAGTATTATGGAAAAACTGCTTGATTAAAAAAGTTGTCAGTGCTCTCTAAGAAATGGTTCTTCTCACATGAGGACCTTTTTGAGAATCATTCGCTTGAGTTATTTTTTCCTTAGTAGATTTCACGTCCCTAATTTAATATGTTGGTACTCAGACATTAATTTGGTCCCAACGTGTAAAAAGTAAAGACGAAGATGCTCGATTGTGACTCTTTTGTTTTACTTTAAGAAATGAAAATGAGTCAATAAAGAGTGACGATAGTTTTCTGTGTTTGGGTCACTGTAGCTGCTTGTAAAAATATTTTAAAAAATAAAGTAGATATTCAACCATATTGAGATTCATTTAATCATTTTATCTTATTTTTGGTTTTCTGCTGAATCCGGAGAATAAATAAATTACAGTTACCAGGATCTATAGAGCTTGTATATTCACTCTCTTTCTGTTTGAGTTTTGGAGCAAAAGTGTTGCAATCACTTTTGAATGATTACAAAACCTACGATAAACTTGACACACCTTTCTATTGTGTATTGCACAGTTTTAATCTAAAGCTACCAACGTCTAATACTATCTTTTCTGTACTAATGGTTTATATTTTTATTGTTATTGAGCAGTGGAAATGTAATAAAAATTCAGAATGTGAATTTGTTAAATCAAAGTATGCACAAAACTATTTCAGTGTTTGAGAATATCTAAAAGCAGAGAATTTACTATGGATTGAATTTAAACCTAAAACACGAGTCGTTCATCACATTTTGTTCACATCATGTGTGTTTATTTCAATTTAAATATTACTGTGTTTATCTTGTTATATCAGTTTGTCTTGCTAGATCAGGGGTGGGCAATTACATTTCTTCAAGGGCCACATTAAATTCTTTGAATTTTGTAAGGGGCCGTGGAGAAAAAGAAAGACGAGAAAATCACTAAAAAAAAGACACGCGTCATTAGGCCGTGACATTTATTAAGCTAAAGCTGCAATTTTATTCTTGTATTTTTTTTCAAAACATTTCTTCAACTAACTTTAAATATTTTGAGGGATTAATAAAAAATTATACACAAAAAGGAGGGAAAAGGTAAATAAGTGTTGTAAATGAATATTAAATAGAAAATACACTTTTTAATGCATTAGAACCATTTATACATGATCATACTTTGACATTACAAGGGCCGCATAAATACAGTCAAAGGGCCGCACTTTGCCCAGGTCTGTGCTAGATGAACAAAAAAAGTTAAGCTGTCTGAGATTGTTGACTTAAAAAAGTGGTCTTATCTCAGTAGAGATTCTTTAATTGATGGTGTCCAAGAGTTACTTTATTTTAATGTTGATAATAAAACAACATAAACTGCTTTCTAACGTTTATTTATTCAGAATTAGAAAGTTTTATTGCCAGTGTTCTGAACAAGACATGCATCATAAAAATAAATACAATAATACACAAAATATTAATTTCTTAAACCACCTTTATTGTCATTGATAATTCCAATTATTAAATATTCATGATCTCCATCATGTCTTGTTTTTTCTTTTTTTTTCTTTCACACCATCCGTCTCATTAATCTACACCATTAAGACAATATATCCGATTGGTTATTATTTTTGTATGAATTAAACAGTGGATCATGTTTTTTAGGCTTTTTTTTGTCCAGGGGATTTAATGTTTGTCAGATAAGGAAATAACTTCTGATTCATTCCAACATTTTAAAGTGAGGATAACATTCTCCTTCTCATTTGTTCCTCAGCTCAACTCCTCTCCACACTTGAGGACAGTCACATGGCACAGCAACAAGAGTCGACACATTTTAGAAGCAGTCAAAGTAAAGAAGTCTGACATTTCTTCACCAGGATCTATGAGGTTTTTGACTCTATTGTGTCCACAGCACGTGCAGCTGAAGGACACACGGACATGTTGGCACGGAAACGCAGGTGCAGGCCTCAATGCAGACCCCAAAAATGTCGTAAGTAAATGTAACCCTGATATTCTCAAGGACCAAATGTTTCCTCTGGACTGATGTCTCTCAGCTTTCTCATAAACTTACTCCTTGCATTGATGGATATTTCCCAGTTGAGTTTGATAACCAGCAGCTGCTCGGGGCAATTTTCACCTAATCTGGTGCTACACTGTCACATGTCGCCATCATATTGGCTGAATTAGAACAATTACTGTGTATGCTGGGCCCGCTAGAAAGTCCCCGTGGCAGGTGTTTGCAGGAGTGAAGGTAAACAGCCATGTTGGCACCAGCGGGTTCAAAACCTCAGCTGGGATGACAGCCCAGCCACCTCGTGGGACTTGTAGTGTCAGGCAGGATCTCCGAGTCCACCTGGAGATTCTGCTGCCGCTGCTGCTCCCTGCTCTCTCCGGGGAGCTGCAGTGACATATGATGTTCGGTATCTCCTCTCAGAGTACCAACTCTCCTCATTTTGATTTGTCAGAGTACATTTAAAATTGAATGTCTGTGGCTGGATTTTAAACTAAACTAAAGAACTTTATTAGGTGAGCACCCCTGTTTTCATGCCAACTTCTCTAAACAAAATGAACAAACAAGGCTAAACTCCAAGTTTTTAATTCATAAAACCTTTTTTTTTTACTTAAATATTTAAGTGTACAACAGTTAAACAACTAATGACACATATGCAAGTCAGAGCTAAAATCAAATATTGAAATAAATTGAAATAATACAAACATGAGAAACAAGAACTCGAACAAGTGAGGAAGATTTATGGGTACTTAAAAAAAAAAGTGTCTGGTTAAACAGGAAATGATGTATCATACTATCTGCTTGATCTCAGGTTTTTGTGATCAAATCCATTGTCTTATTAAAAAGCGAAGTAATCACATGATATATATATACTGTGTATATATATATATATATATATATATATATATATATATATATATATATATATATATATATATATATATAGAGGGAGAGAGATATATATGTATATTTTTTATTTGATTGATGGCAATTAATAGGTGGAAGATTGTCAAGAATCTGACGATAGTTAAGTATCACGATTCAGGGCCAATGATATGATATATCATGATACTGTAGTAACCAGGATATATGTGTAGTATAGTCGACTACTTGACTCTGGTTTTGCAGAATTTACAGACCACATGACTCTTGACGAAGTCGTAACTGCTTTCATTTGTTTTGAAACCAAATTATGTCCAAAAATCAGCTTTAAATGCTGCCAGAGTCGACTGTATCCTCTCGTCCTCAGTCGTCCCCAGGATCTCGGTGGTTTGTTAAAGTTTAGAGGCAATACGAACGCTTTTAATTCTTGCATGTAGACTCCAAATTTAAATAAATGCATCAAATTATTTTATTTTATTCACATTTTATTAAAACTTAATCAACACAAGAAATATGATAAAAAAAGAAATATGATTTAAAGGTTAAAAATGTATATATTTTTAATTTATATCAATACATGGCTATCCAAAATCCATACAATGTTGTTGAAAAAAATATTGCAATAAGTAAGTGTATTCTTTTCTTTCTGACACACCTAGAGATGAGCATGTTTTTATACACTATGATTAAAATAAAATTTAAATTTAAATCCAAACGAACAAACCAAAAAAACTGGGATATTAAAGTGCATCTATGTTTACTCACAACCATAGCGATGACTTGATTTCTTAATGCTTATTGGTGCGTCCCTGCTATTAATTCAAAATTGATGTCCGTTTCCTGTAGTTAAAGGAGGTCCGCTCTTCCGAAATCCTGTCCGCCATGGTGTCTTACCTGTGGCCGAAGGACCGACCGGACCTGAGAGCCCGTGTGGCCGTCTCTCTGGGTCTGCTCGCCGCAGCAAAGGTACCGACACAATCCATCCTTCTCGACCCCTTTCGTTATTTGGGGAACGATTCTCATAATTGCTAACACACAGCGAGCCGTGGTTCCAGGGTGAATCCAAAATTTGTTTGGGAGGAAACAAAAAAACATTCTGATGCTTTCCCATCACACGTTTTTTCTTCAAATGTCTCCTCCAAACCTCTTATCCCCGCATGAAGAATTTCCTCTCTCTGTGTCGCTGGTCTCTAATTCACACCCAGGGAGACGATGACAAATTCACGGCTCCTAATTAAGCCGGTCCTGATGCTGCTCAGCATGGCTCCCTCTAGTGAGTGCGGAGGAGTAGAGCGAACACGTGCAATAACATTTTCTCATTACTTCTTGGTTATAGTTGGCATCTGTCTCTTTTTTTTTTTCTTAACCCCAAAACCATCTGAGGAATTCAATCAGCTGCTTAACTACTTTGATTTTTCCGTTGTTCTTTAATAGCAAACTAATTTCTTTCATTGTGTTTCTTTTGTTGTTTAAAGATAAACGCGGTTTGTTCGTTTCAACTCACCATTTCAATCTCTTACAACAAGCTGGAAAAATTGTTGCTATTTTTGCAATCTTTTTTTGTCTCCGTAGCAAAATGGCTGAATATGTTTTTTTCCCCTCCTTCCATTGAGAAGGTTGATCGAGCGAGTGTACACCAAGTGTGTCATCGGAAAACCTTTTGAAACACTCCTTTTATTAGGTCTTTTTTAGCACGGCCGCTGACACACATTTCAAGCTTTTATACTGTATCAAACCGGGGACCTGGAACTGTTTTCCTGTGAGCGGCTGCACTCTCTAACTGTCTTAATGCACCCAGAGTGCCTCGCCTTCGTCACACAGCTGTCCCTGTGCTTTTAATTAGCCCTTATAACCATTTCGGTCCATTAGCGGGAAACGCCGGCGCCGGCGCGCTCCCTCCGACACTGCAGCAGAAGAAGAAAAAGAATCAAGGCGAAATGAAAAGGAGATCCATCAATCTATTTACAGTTATCTGGATCTATCTGGATTTACTTCCCCGACAATTTTTTCCCAAGTAGTTTCATCTTGTTTTTTTATGCGAACCCATGTCTGATTTTAAACGTGGAAATTTCCAAAATCTAGAAGTTGGTTTGTTTGGGAATGTGCTTCAGGTGTAGCTACAGGGGGATCTGTATTAGAAGTCCAACTGACTGGAAGAGATCTGGTGCAGAGAGAGGAGACATTAAAAAATCAACCTCCAAAAATAAAGTTGAATTTGAATTCCTGTTTTGGATTACGTGTCATTAAACAATACAATTATATAAATGATAGTGTTTGAATGCTAAAGGTTCCGAATTCTAATTCTAACTAGAAAAGCACCGACACAGGGCACACGTCTTCCATGAGCCTCATTTAAAGTTGCAATATAAAAACGCATCTTACAATTGAGGATAAATGAAACCGCTTTCATGATTGAAGATTTTAATTGGCTAAAACGGGGGCTGTTGGCTTTCCTGGGTTCATGCGTCCTTATAGCTCAAATTGCATCTTGATGCACCTTTATTCTGTGAGATCCTGTCACAATGGTCACATTAATATTTATTTTAGGTATTCAATTATATGTTGTTTATTAAATTAGGTTTTATATTTATACCCTTCAGGGCTACCGTATTTGTTTACTAAAAGCTAGGGCGATAAAGTTATCACACAATACTATTCGATACGATATATTCAGATCATGATACGAATCTATACGATATATTCAGCTCACAATGCCATTCAATGCGATATATTCTGCTCATGATATGAATCCATACGATATATTTGGCTCGCAATAGGATATATTATGCTCACGATACCATGCAATACAATATTTTCGGTTGGCGATACCATGCAATACGATATATTCGGCTCACGATACCATGCAATATGATATATCCGGCCCATGATGCCATGCAATACGATATTTTCGACTCACAATACGATATATTCTGCTCGCGATACCATGCGATACAATATATTATGCTCGCGATACCATGCGATACAATATATTCTGCTCGCAGTACCATACGATATGATGTATTTGGCTCACGATACCATACAATATAATGTATTTGGCTCACGATACCATACGATATGATATATTTGGCTCACGATACCATGAGATACAATATATTCTGCTCGCGATACCATGCAATACGATATATTCAGCTCACGATACCATACGATATGATGTATTTGGCTCACAATACCATACGATATGATATATTTGGCTCACGATACCATGCGATACAATATATTCTGCTCGCGATACCATGCAATACGATATTTTCGGCTGGCGATACCATGCAATACGATATATTCGGCTCACGATACCATACAATACGATATATTCGGCTCACGATACCATACGATATGATATATTCGGCTCACGATACCATACAATACGATATATTCGGCTCACGATACCATACAATATGATATATTTGGCTCACGATACCATACAATATGATATATTTGGCTCACGATACCATACAATATGATATATTTGGCTCACGATACCATACAATATGATATATTTGGCTCACGATACCATACAATACGATATATTCAGCTCACGATACCATACAATATGATATATTTGGCTCACGATACCATACGATATGATATATTTGGCCCACAATACCATGCAAAACGATCAATTCTGCTTACGATACCATGGGTTATGATAAAATTGTCTCACGATACCATGCGATACCATATATTTGGCTCACGATATGATTTCATACGATATCTTGGCTCACGATACGATGTATTCTGCTCATGATAAGATTTTATGCTATGTTCTGCTCTTGATACGATTCCATACGATATCTTGGCTCACGATACTATATATATTCGGCTCACGATATGATTCCATACATCCAGGATCTCGCGAAATTTAAATGTTCCTTTAGCTGTTAAGGATGTAATAACTGCTGCCATTTAGCGGCTGGAAGTTGAATATTGTATGTTAATTGTAAATAAAAAACATTATATTTTATACACACTTTGTTAAAATGTAAAATAAAAATACGATCTAATAGCCGCCCCCCCCCCCCTCAAAAAAATGAAGAAAAATAATCGTTACAGTGCTTATAATTATTAAATATATTTATCACACCCTAACTGCAAGCTATAAAAAAAAGAACCTTCATTGTTTTGGAAAATGTTGTTTTTCACTTTAAGACTGAGGGGAAAAAAAACCTGTTTTGACAAATGTAATTATTATTAACAAAAGACTTCATGCAGTAAAGTCTGAGCTGCCGAGATCAAATTCCCTTTAGGGATGTTTTTGTAAACTTGAGAGTTTCATTGTGTTGTCATTTCCCAAAACAATAATACAAGGCAAAACATGATTCATGCTTAATTATTCGTAATGAATCATTCTTTGGATTCTTATGCTGCTTTATACTGTACATGATAAAATTGTGTGTGTGTGGGCTTTGGTTGTTTTTTTTTATTTTCTCTCTCTAAAATCTCCCTTCTGCCCTTTCTGCCATCCCAGACCACGAACGTGATGGTGCCCTTCATGTTTAAGTATGCAGTGGATGAGCTTAACCAGATGTCGGGACACATGCTGAACCTGAATGACGCGCCAAGCACCGTGGCTACCATGGCAACGGCCATGCTGATTGGCTGTAAGTCCCAGACTTGTGTTGCTCCAGCAGGTGCTGCACTCATCAGAGGAGACCGTGGGACTGCCTATTATCTACAAGCTGACCTTTCCCTACACATTCATATCAATGCCGCTCTGCAGCCCCCCTGTCTCTTATCTTTTGACACTCTGTTCTGCATTCGAGTTCACTTCTTTTTAATCCACCTCACCCCCGAATACCTTCTCTCTTTTGCACCGAAGCTAAACAGACCGTCGTTTCTACGGCGCAGAAAGGAGAAACTGCCTTTTCAAACATGTTGTTTTCTAGATGTTTTCACTAATGGTCAGAGGCCAGGGATGCTTCTTTCTCTATAAAACCACTCGCACGCGCCCATACTTCTATTTTTTTTTAGCTGAGGACGAGAGGTCTCGTAAAGTAGCCGGGGCACAAAGTTTCTTCCCTTCCGCGAGCGTTGATTGTTGAAAAGAGTTTAAACCGACCTTGACCGCAGTATTAAATCAAACCCACAACACACTCAGGTGTGTTTGTTTTTAATGACTTGATCTGAACACAAATAATTGTTGATTGAATGGACTTAAGATCAAGGAGAATCTAAGATGCAAATATCCAGGCAAGAATTGTCTTTTTTTTCTTTTTTTTTTTTTATGCGTGTGATTTCTTGCAAAAGCTTCCCCCCCGACGCTCATCCTACCTTGACTGATGTTGGACCCTTTATTCACTGGATGTGCGTTTCTATTTAACGCCACATTACTGCGTCATGAGCTCTGCGACACGGAGAGAGATCCTCGCACAGGCTTTTTTCTTGTGTCGGCATCAGAACCTCTGAATCCACCGCAGGAGGCAGTCGTTCAAACACGGACCATTACTAATTAGCAAAAGTCACATCTGCTTTTCTCACACTTTACAAGAATGATTAAGAGCGTTTTTTTCTCGGAGTCATAGTGTTTTTTTTTTTTTTTGCGTTAAGTGTGTGCATGTTGAGCAAAACTCGCTTTAGTTTCTTTGTTATCGCCTTAAAAAAATGGTTTCTTTTCATGTTTCTGATTTCATTGATTCACTTGATTTCATTGTTCCTTTAGCTGTGGAGGGCGTTTAGTGTTTCTGCAATCACATTTAAACACAGAAATGAACAAATGCTATAATATTTCTATTTAAATCTCTCTTTGCGCTTGATGGAGTCTACTGACTCCTTTAAGAAACATCTTAAGACGATTTTATTTGTTCAGGCTTTTCCTTGATTTTCTGGAACTCCTGTTGTATTATCAGTTTTATCTTGGTCTTTAAAGTATATATTTTATTGAATATTGTTTTGATTGTTTAAGCGCTTTGTGACCCTGGTCTGGAAAAGCGATATATAAATAAAAATGACTTACTTACTTACTTAAATGTAATAGAGTGCTGTTGAGTATTGATATAGTATGGTTAAACTAATATCTATATATATATATCTTGGGTCTTTTTTCTCCCATTGTGCCTAAAAGTTTCCTCAAATGACCTCGTAAACCACAACGATGAGGTGACAGGACGCGCCGCATTAGCTCACCTCTGCGACCCCGAAGTACGATATTGAACATCAGGGTTAAATCTTATCTCCATCACATCTGGTGCGCGATCTGATGCGTGTCTAATCTCCCAAAAACAAACAAACAGATTGTGTCTAGGTGTGTCGGTGAACTTTGTACACCGGGGCAGAGCTTAAAACACCAATTCTCACTTGCCTCTTGTTAAACTGCACCGGTTTTCTCCAGTTCACGCACTCAACGCTCCGTGTTCTCCCCCAGATGGCGTGTCACGCGCCGGTTCAGCCCTCTTCAACGAGCTCAGGAATATGGTTTTCGGGAAAGTGGCCCAGAGCTCCATCCGGCGCATCGCCAACAACGTCTTCCTCCACTTGCACAATCTGGACCTGGGTTTCCATCTCAGCCGCCAGACGGGAGCGCTGTCCAAAGCCATCGACCGTGGCACGCGAGGCATCTCCTTTGTCCTCAGCGCGCTCGTCTTCAACCTGGGCCCCACCATGTTCGAGATGGGCCTCGTCAGCGCCATCCTCGTGAGTCAAACGACGGGCGATTATCTTCGCGCCGCCGCTTCTCCTGTTGTGTAGCCGACGAGCGGTCGTAAACCATCGTGAGATGTATTTGTGTAATTTGGACAAAAGGTCCATTAAAGTAGACGATGAATCTCGCCGATTTGTAGCAGTTAAGCGTTCACCCGAGCGGGAACGATCGGACCCCCTTGAGCCCGGCAACATTTGACACGACGACTCATCTATAGATTCTGCACTGTTAGTCCACGACTGAGATCTCTGCCATCCTATAATGAGCCACACTTCATTGCTCAAATAGCATAAGAATTAACATCGTTAGTTCCTTATAGTTTCCTCTCCATTTGCAACACACTCATTTCACAGTGGAATGGAGGGAAATGGGGTGCACTCGAGTACCCCGTGATGATGGCAACTGTGATTTAATGCCATCATTGGATGTTTTATTACAAGAACACTTTGTCTTGAATGCTGCTCTGTCCTCTGCAGTATTACAAGTGTGGAGGACAGTTTGCAGCAGTGGCCTTGGGAACCTTGTCGACATACTCGCTCTTCACAGTCCTCGTCACTCAGTGGAGGTAAAACGCTCTGCTCTTTCACTTTGTACACGGATTCATGATGTAGTCGTGTGCTCGTGTCTCGACATAAATACTGCTAGAACATTTCTTTTTTTTCTTCCCTTCCTCAAACAGGACTCGTTTTCGTATCCAAATGAACAAGGCAGACAATGATGCCGGCAACGCTGCTATTGATTCCCTCCTCAACTTTGAGACTGTTAAGGTGAGACCCACAAAGAAACGATCAATTTAATATCTCAACATGGTTTAGTTAAAACAAAAATATCGACTTTCCTGTACTTTAAAAAACCAAGAGCCTCATTGAAAAAGCTGACATGAAGGTGATAATGTTTTTCTTCTTCCAAATGAATCTTGTTAGAAGTGAAAAATGTACTAGTTTTTCATCTTTTGGAGCGCATTATAATAAAAGATATTTGTCCTTTAGCCACCTTCAGCAGAGATTCACAACCTTTTTGCTTTATATATATATATATATATATATATATATATATATATATTCACAGTGAAAACGGTAAAAACAAGTTTTATTTTTCTAGTAAAATTGATTGAAACGTTTTGACGTGTCAAGAGTCACTGGCTAATTACCAAGATTAAATCTATTTTAAAAACACCGTCTAAAGTATCAAAACATGCTTCATCTTTCAGTGCAAAGTTTCGGATCAAACGTGCGATCAAACCTTGATATAACGTGTGAATTATTCTGTAGAAAAACTGAGTGACTAAGGCGGTTGACTTCGGATTAATGTGTCACTTAATATGGGACCGAATTTAAATATCAGTATGAATCTTTGGCTGAACAAAAAAAAAAGGGAGCGGATAATTGATACATGAATTAAGCTCTTTGAGGGCCACATCTGACGCATGTAAGTAAGTAATTAATATTTATAGAGCGCTTTTCCAGACCAGGGTCACCAAGCGCTTAAACAATCAAAACAATACTCAATAAAATATACACTTAAAAGGTCAGGATAACACAGAGACAAGCACAGGACATGTGAGCTAATGTTCTCTGCAATAAAATAAACTATGTAATAAAATGGTTCCTATTATAAGTACTTTACCTACTTAAAGAAAATACATCCACTTTAATTTAGAATTTGTATTTTCTTTGGTAATGAAGTGTTCATTGGTGAAGAGATTTAATGGACACTCTGTGTATATATAAACAAATGCACCTTTATTCTTTCATATATATATATTTAAGCGTCAGTGTTATTCCGTGCCAATGTGGCCAGATTTAGCATCACTCTGAGCATATGTAATTAGATCTCCGCCCACTCAGAAATCCGTTCCACTTCCACCAGCGGCTGGATGAGAACCTGAACGCGGTGCCTTCCCTCTGCCTCCATTTGTTTTTTCATTTGCTTCTTTTGTGGAAGAAACACTTTCTCGCCGCGGTTCTCTGCATTTGCCTGATATGCTAATCAATGGCACGTTTGTCTCTGCTTGGCACCAGAACCGTTAGGCAGGGAAGCAAATCGCCCACTTAACCAGAGCAGAGAAACAAAGGAGCGAACTAAACAAACACCAATATTAGGTAATTGGCAGTAGAGTTGAAGAGTTTTGTTATAACTGTGATTATGGGAGTTTTATGTGCCGCGGTTAGTGCCTTTGCTTGTAGCTCGTTCTTCAGGCCTTTTTTCCTTCTAAATAATGGCTGCATTTTGTCGCCAAATTAGTGTTGCTTCTGTGGTATGATGATGAAGAAAAGTGTCTCTCCTGGTCTCAGCCCAGCCCAGACGCTCTGGGAAACCACAATGAGGCGTTCTCTTTGTTCTGTTGCGGACACTTTTAACCATAATACTAATCATTTTCAGTTCCTTTTTAAAAATATGTTGGTGTTTAACTAACTAATTCACTCATAAATATGTGTGTTTTTTTTTTTTACAACCGTTTGTCCACTGCATTTTTAATTTTTTCATAATTGCATTAACAAAACTAAACTTCTAAACCCTTCCTAAAACTGATCATGATCATCTTCCAGGGTCATGCGTATCCTCTCTCTGTCCTTGTTCATCACGTCCTTCAGCCCTTTTAGTTGTGTCCCTCAAAGAGACAATAATCTACAAGCTACTATGTCCTCCGCAAACATCAGCGTCCAAGGTTTCAATATTCGAAGAATTTAGACTCATGGCTGCTCTCGTGTTGCATATTAATCTGATGAAAGACTAAAGATTAAAATTCAATGGATTTAGTTTCTCAAGTTCATTTGCAAAGCAACAGTTTTGAAAGAAGCTTTTATTATTTAAAAATATGTTTTTCTTCTTGAACAGCTGCAGGTGAAATTCTTTTCTGATATTATGCTTGAAACTAAAATAATGAACTAAATAAATATAATTCCAGATTCGTGTTTAATAATCAAAACCCTCGGCCATGATGTTGGTTTATGTGCAAGCCTTTGACCTTCAAATCAATTCTTCACTCACTGTTTGTTGAAGTACTACAAACGAGTTAAAATCATTATTGTCGAAGTACTACACACAAGATAAAAAAGTAATTGTTGAAGTACTACACAAAAGATAAGTACAATCACTTTTTTCTTTTTTCATCTTGTGTGCAGTACTTTAACAATGATGATTTTATCGTGTGCGTAGTACTTCAACAATGATGTTTTTATCTTGTGTGCAGTACTTCAACAACGATGTTTTTATCTTGTGTGCAGTACTTCAACAATGATGTTTTTATCTTGTGTGCAGTACTTCAACAATGATGTTATTATCTCGTGTACAGTACTTCAACAATGATGTTTTTATCTCGTGTGCAGTACTTCAACAATGATGTTATTATCTCGTGTACAGTACTTCAACAATGATGTTTTTATCTCGTGTGCAGTACTTCAACAATGATGTTATTATCTCGTGTACAGTACTTCAACAATGACGTTTCTATCTTGTGTACATAAGTTCAACAATGATGATTTTATCTCGTGTACAGTACTTCAACAATGACGTTTCTATCTTGTGTACATAAGTTCAACAATGATGATTTTATCTCGTGTGCAGTACTTCAACAATGATGTTTTTATCTCGTGTGCAGTACTTCAACAATGACGTTTTTATCTTGTGTGTAGTACTTCAACGATGATGTTTTTTATCTCGTGTGCAGTACTTCAACAATGACGTTTTTATCTTGTGTGTAGTACTTCAACGATGATGTTTTTATCTTGTGTGCAGTACTTCAACGATGACGTTTTTATCTCGTGTACAGTACTTCAACGATGATGTTTTTATCTCGTGTGCAGTACTTCAACGATGACTTTTTTTCTTGTGTGTAGTACTTCAACAATGATGTTATTATCTTGTGTGCAGTACTTCAACGATGACGTTTTTATCTCGTGTACAGTACTTCAGCGATGATGTTTTTATCTTGTGTGCAGTACTTCAACAATGATGGTTTTATCTTGTGTGCAGTACTTCAACAATGATGTTTTTATCTCGTGTGCAGTACTTCAACAATGATGTTTTTATATTGTGTGCAGTACTTCAACGATGACTTTTTTATCTTGTGTGTAGTACTTCAACAATGATGTTTTTATCTTGTGTGCAGTACTTCAACAATGATATTTTTTATCTTGTGTGCAGTACTTTAACAATGACGTTTTTGTCTTGTGTGCAGTACTTCAACAATGAGAAGTATGAATCTCAGAGGTACGACGGTTAC
Organism: Callionymus lyra; assembly: GCF_982586985.1. Classification (NCBI taxonomy): domain Eukaryota; kingdom Metazoa; phylum Chordata; class Actinopteri; order Syngnathiformes; family Callionymidae; genus Callionymus; species Callionymus lyra. The sequence goes on from NC_141826.1 coordinate 17,703,906, forward strand.
CTGAAAACCTACGAGTCCTCCTCACTGAAGACCACGTCTACGCTCGCCATGCTCAACTTCGGCCAGAGCGCCATCTTCACCGCCGGCCTCACCGGGATCATGCTGCTGGCCAGTAACGGCATCGCAGCAGGTCAGTGAGACTCTCGCTTTTTGTTCCACTCCAAATACAAGGATACAAAAAAGGATATTTTTAGTTAATGCTTTAAATCTGAACTCAACAAAGTGTGACCTTGCATTGTGCGGCCCTCGTCAGAGTAAAGGTATAAAAGCTGTCATTTTACTTTTGTGTTTCGAGTTCATCTCCAAATGGAAATTATTTGTTAAGAACACGATTTCCTCTGTTTTTAAATCTTATTTATATTTAATTATTCATTTATCCTGATAATACATTTCCATAAAAGTGAAAAATATTTAAAAGTCTGTTTGTACAAAACTCTCTTTTCATTGAAATATAAACATTAGAAAATGATCTTAAGCCCCGCCCACTGAAGACACTTTGTTTTTCTGGAGATTAAATCTTGTTTACCATAACCTCACCCACTCTTCTTTAATTAGTCAAGCATTGAGGTTTGTCACCATGCGTCATCAATCCCGGAAGTCTCCACCTCAAAGGGACTCGTTGTATTAACAAAACGGGGCGTGATTACAGCTGGCTGGAGGAGGAGTGAAGCCGTTATTACATCATAATGGACTCTTGTAACCTCTCGTTTGCCCAGATTTCAGAGCAACTATATAAAGTGATAAGTTAAAAACATGGTCATGATGAGAGACTGAGACTTTGAAACATGAGAGTAAGGAGAGTTGGGTTTTCTAGTTAGTGATCCTTTAAAAAAAAAAAGTTCTTCTTGATTTTTGTTTACGAAAAGATAAAATAATATCCATAATTTCTGTTTTAGACGTTTTTTTTTGGTTTTGAATTTACTCTCACGTTACCAGTGACGGGTCAAGTTGCTCTATTCAGTCAAGTTTACTCAAAACATAACCTTTTAAAATTGAGTAAAACACAAATGCTATATGATTTATTTTTAGTGCTTTTATATATTTTTAGCTGCAAATCTAGTACCAAAATTAAACTGTTCAGTTTCTGTGCCCCTAATAACAGTCAATTAACCTTTAAGGAAATGTGATTAAGCACATCTATTGTAGAGAATCTTTTGCTCTGTGTTTATTGTCTATGTATTTTGGTAAGAATGTAGGGCAGCTCGTTCTGTAAAGCCCGATCTTCTCTCCTCTGTAGGTACCATGACGGTGGGCGACCTCGTCATGGTGAACGGGCTGCTCTTCCAACTCTCCCTCCCCCTGAACTTCCTGGGAACCGTGTACCGAGAGACCAGACAGGCTCTGATCGACATGAACACTCTCTTCACTCTGCTCAGCATCGACACAAAAATCAAGGTAACCTGTCAGCTCGACATCATAGCAATACATCCTAAATTTGGTATTTGTGTTGTTATTTTTTTTTTCTTTCTGTGGCAAAGAATAAAAGGAGATTGGCTTCGGCAGGAAAAGGAAATGAATATAGTGGGTAATGAGAAATGAAATGAGACCTTCACAGAAACTTTTTCTATCTATTAGAATTCTGACTGAGGACCGATGCAGCTCGTGAAGCTTGTTGATTAAAAAAGGAAATAAGACTGACGGTGATGTTTTTATACGGAGGATATGACACGATAAAAACCAACCATCAAATCTATTCCATTTTTGACTTTTATTCAAGGTTTTATATTTGATTCTACTGAATCATCCCTCTTTCATTGGAAGGAAGAAGAACTACTGTATAAAGTGCGATATGTAACCAGGTTGTATTAAAATCCCTCAGTTCTGTTATATTTTATAAGTATTTTCTGATGTTGTGTCTTCTAACGTCAGCTTTTAAAGAAAAACTAGAATTGTTCTGTTTATTTCAACTACCATTACAACGTTTAACGAATATGAACGTAAAAGTGTCACACCGGGGGCTTGTACCTGTGGTTATCTGCGCCCGGCTGAAGGATGGAGAGAAGAAACACGGCAGAGAAGAAAATGTCAAATTGTGGAATCAATACCGTCTAAATTGGAAAGGGTTCACAGGGCAGCGTCTCTATTGAAAAATGAAATTAGCTTAGCAACACTAGCACTCCATCACTTCTACTGCTGCCCTGGATCTGCTCCAGTGTCTGCTTCAATGGAGAACCATTTATTTACTATCATAGAGGGCAGAAGTACTTTCAAATGATGTGGTATATCAAGATTAAATCAACATTATTGACGCAATAATATCATGTAAAATGATATTAATTAAAATGCTGTATCGTCCTATCCCAACTGCGACTTTTTTAATTAGTTTCAATATTTTTAATGACTGTTTTACATTATATAAGCCCTATTGGGGATTCTGCTACATTTTAAATTATAGGTCAGTGTTGTCTGAAAAAGTCTAGTCAGAAACCCCTGTAAAATTCGCCCTCAGAAGTAAATTAAGTATTAAAAACATTTCCAGACTCGCTGTAAATATCCTCAGTTAATAATCGCCACCAGACGTCATTTATATTCAGTGAAATGTCCTGAAGAGTCTTGTTAATGTTTCGTTTTTTTTCTTTTTACCATATCTATGAAAGATTATAAAGATTGTCGGCCAACCAATGCCATCTGCTTAAATTGGAGAGTGTGAAACTAATTTAAAAACTTTTTTTGGAGTCCTGTCAAGTTTTCATTTAATGGTTTTATAGTGTCAATTATGCATCTCTACCACAAATGGTCCCGACGTTTATTAAAAAGTTTTTCTTGACTGTCCAACCAGCCAGCAGTCTAGTTTCCACTTGACCTTTGATCCTATAATCAGTCCTGTGAAGGTATTTGAAAAAAAAAAACATGATCCAAATAATTGTTGACATGCACATGATGTTTCATTCATGTTTGTTTAACCTATAGATGTTATGCAGACTGGGGGCTCATACAAGGACAGTTTCGTGCTCTGAGAACCAAAATAAAGTTGTTTACAAGCCTTCCATGATAAATACACATAACTCATCTGTTCTTGGATGTTATATTTAAAATGTCAGACGCTTTAATAGCCATTGCTTTTAAACTGTGTGCATTCTGTGTCATCATTATCTGTTGTTTTTATGAGCAATTGTGTTCCACTTATCCATATTTTTACTGCGACAGCCAATCTTTTCGAAAAAAGAAGAGCACACTTAAGTGCAAATGTGCGCCTGCTGCCTAACAGTATGAATACCATTCCTGTCTCTGGCCTGTAATTACAGTAGGAGGAATGAATCTGTCCAGTTATTTCTCACTCATCAGTAATACTGCTCTCCATTGTGATTCCCTGTGGAATGAAACTGCCCAGCAGGCCATTACTGCCTGAGTGCATAATGCATTTTGGGTGAAACACATTGGCCTATTATGTAGTCATGGAATAAAATAAATAAAGCAGAAACCCCTCCCAAAACTAAATTAAATAGATTATTTTCTTGTTTTTTCCTGCGCTGATGAGACGTGCCTGAAAATCACGACTGTCAAATGTTATTCATGTTAAGCGGCTGGGATGGATTATGAGTAGCTGCAGTCGGTTCACCCGGCGACGAAGCGAAGCAGCTTTTGAGTCTGAGCGAGGAAGGAATGTATTCATGGCTGTCCTTGTCTTTGCCACCGTGGCTTCGCTTAGTATGCACCCAAAGTTTTCACTCTTATTGATTCGTCAGTCACTGTGAAGGACACCATTTGAAGATTTGGCCATTCTTTTTGAAAGGAGCCCTTTTTTGCTGGGAGTCTGCCCTGCCTGGTGCATGAACCACTGCCCCCCCCCCCCCCCCTTAGCCGGGAAAAGGTGTTGGACAACGGTTGCGTCAGAACCCTGCTCTTCCCAGTGGCTGTTCTAGATCTGTCTCTCCCATGTCCTGTTTGAAATATTCAAAATCCCATTCTCATACTTGCTGTGTAGGAGAAGGAAATGGCCCCGGAGTTAGCCGTCGCTCCGCAGGAGGCCACAATCCGCTTTGAGGACGTCTATTTCGAATACCTGGAAGGGCAGAAAGTCCTAAGTGGCGTGTCGTTCGAAGTGCCTGCGGGGAAGAAAGTGGCGATAGTCGGTGGCAGCGGGTCAGGGTAAGTGGGTCTCTTGAATACCTTTTTTTTTTTTTTTTCCACCAGGTGTGCCTATCATTAGTCTGCACCTGATATCATCAGTGGACTGGTTTGTGGGGGAGTGGGAGGGGGGCAGGGGATGCAGCTCAGAGCCACAATGATGCTGACAATTGGTTCCACTTCTGCTCGCAGGAAGAGCACCATTGTGCGGCTGTTGTTCCGCTTCTATGAGCCCCAGCAGGGGAACATCTACGTAGCGGGGCAGAATATCCGAGACGTCAGCCTTGAAAGCCTGAGGAAGGCATTGGGGGTCGTTCCACAGGTCTGGTATTCTCCTCCTTTAATCTGGTTGCATTTTTCGAAATGGATGGAAAGTGAACAATTTTATGTATACGCTGGAATCGGTGAACGCTTCTCCCTTCAATGGGCTCACAGGCTAATGCGAGCAGATGGTTCGTCAACAGTATTTCAGTCATTTCGTCCTCCTCCCTCCTTCCCTCTGTTCCTCTCTCGCCGCCACAAACAAAGAGTCTCTCTGAATCTTTCTCATTTTGTCACCAGGATGCAGTTCTGTTCCACAACACCATCTTCTACAACCTGCAGTACGGAAATATCCACGCGAGCCGCGAGGAAGTCTATCAAGTGGCACGACTGGCGGGCATCCACGACGCCATCCTCAGGATGCCCCATGGCTACGACACCCAAGTTGGGGAACGTGGCCTCAAGCTGTCAGGTTCGCCGCCTCATTAATGACTCCCGTGTCAAGACATGGATTGTGTATTCCTGAAGCAACAGGGGGGGGGATATTTCTAAAGCCTGCTGCAGAGGTGTAATAAATGCACATTCAATTGACATTTTTTAAGGGGGAGAATGAAGGTTTGAGATGAAAAATATGTTTGCTGTTTGACCTGACATGGTTTGAACCGCACACTTTAGCAGATAAAAGGGACAAAGACGGAGACATTTTGTCAGGAACGCAACTGCTAAAAGATTTTCGGCCCATTGTGTAATGAGTACGATATGCCTTTATTATTCCTTGAAACTTAAAGAAGAGCTGAAGTATTATTGTATAGTATGATTGAGGAGGCAGAGCAATTATTAGTCAAATAAATATAGAAACACGGTGATCGTGATACACAGTGTTCACCTTTAATCGGTATGTTTTTCAGGTACAAGTGACTCATCGCAGTAATACTTAAAAGTATCAACAGAGTTTCTTGTTCTAAAACTACAGATATGTTACAGGTAAAGTTCTGCACTCGCCTCACAATCCAACTGTATTCTTTGTTGCGCTTCAGGAGGGGAGAAGCAACGCGTTGCCATCGCCCGCGCCATTCTGAAAAATCCCCCGATTCTACTGTACGACGAAGCAACATCGTCTCTGGACTCCATCACTGAAGAGGTGAGTGGCTGAAGAGGTTTCGTGTGACAATTACACACATTCGTGTTGAGAAATGACAATAGAATGCAGCTTATTATGAGAGCAAACTGACCTGCAAACACACAGATCAATAAGGTCAAGGGCAAAAGTAAGAAACTTGAATGTATCATTCTTTCATCCTTGGTTCTTGCACAAGTTGTACGTCTATGGCACATGTTCCACAGTGGAATTCTGTACGAGGTTTGTCGCAGTTTGCCTGTGTTGGATAACGAGGAGCAATTGTCGTTTCTATTCAAAGGTGCTTTAAACTGAATATTGATTCATAAGACACAGAAAACTTTTTCATGTAGTAAACAATCATTAATCACTGAACAGTTACATCACGTGTGTGAAACTTGAGGTCATTTTACAGGCTGGTTGGCTCAAAATTAAAGATTGAATTAATAATGGTTTATTACAGAGACATATAAACTGTTTAAGCTAAGCTAGGGGGCAGAAATTAACAGTTTCAAGTCGACTAAAACTGTGTTTCACAGGCGTTTGGTTGAGGAGAACGAAAATACACTGTTGTAGTCAGACTCGTATTTAATAGTGTTAAAGATACTTTGGTAGAAATACAGCTAGTTTGGCTCGACCACTAAGGATTTTTGGCCCAATAATACGATGTGACCCACAGCTGATGCGGAATAGATCCCGTGGCACACAAGCCCACATGTTCAGGAGCCCAATGAACTCAGACGTTCGTGGATTACCTACTAAAACGAGAGCACCAAACACAGAAAATGGTGCACAATATATATTTAGACGTGTGAATCTGTCCTTTCGCACCAATCCGAGCAACTTTCCTTAGAACATCCAAATCAACGTGGAATTAAGTGTTCATCCTTTGCCTCGCCCTCATTATAAGATGTCATTTTTAAACAAACCAGAACCAGTTGTTCCCCCTCTGTACCATCAGAAGATAAACAAGATCAAAAAAACATGCATTTAAACTGGATTAACACTTTCTTTGCGTTAACATTACTGACACGGACACGCTGTTGTAAATTACTGCCGACGTGCTCCTGAGAAACCGTCTATATTTTTAGATACAGGGTTATTAACATACATGTTGTTGTTTTTTTTAAATCATTTTTGATTAATGTTGATCGTTAATGTGTCACTTCTCAACATAACGCGTACGTGCCGACATGAATCTGAGCAGTAAATCTAAGCTACAACCCTGTCGGGATGAGAGCACGTTGCTATCGTTCTTGATACGTATGAACTTTGCCGTCCTAAAGTACATGCTCACCTTTATTGCACACACACACACACACACACACACACACACACACACACACACACACACACACACACACACACACGAGCAGAAGTTTTTGAGTGTTGCGTTAATTAAAAATCAAAGACGTCCCACGACTTTGCTATTGTTAAATCAATAAAGTGTAGCTGCAGGAGAGAAACGTGGATGTCACTGATCCACAATCTGTTGATTCAGAGTCTCCTTGACGATTGAATGTGGCAGAACATTTCATATCTATCCTGTCATTCACAACACACACACACCGTCCAATATCGCAGGCCTGGGGGGGCTGAGAGTCCTCTGTGTGAGGAGCTAACAAAATCTTGATCCCTGATCATCTTCCCGGTGTGTCTCCAGAACATCCTGTCTTCCATGAAGGGGATGGTGAAGGACAGGACGTCAGTGTTTATCGCCCACAGGCTCTCGACGATCGTGGACGCAGATGAGATTATAGTGCTCAATGAGGTAAGGACTCATCCACTTAATTTTTTTACTTGATCCCGCTCCTTCCCTGATTAACATTTCCCGGCGAACGCCTCAGTCTGGTAAAAAAGCGAATGATTCGGTAAGTCAGAATAAGCTGACATAAACATGCACCGTGTTAATTGCCAGTCCAATTAGATGAGTTTGCGCTGCAGGGGAGGATAGTGACCCGCTCGCCGCCTGACCCGTAGTTCACTCCATCTGCCAGCGACAAGCATTTACCAGGTGCTTTTGACACTCATTTATTTCCAGTTATCTTTCTTCTCTGTAAGCAGCGAGGACATGCTTTGTTTCATTTTTTCTCATTAAACTAAACAGCATCCAGACAACAGGTAGAAGTGTTATTTTCACCAGCAGGGCTCATTAAAGCTGTCAGACCGGACTGGATGTCGCGGTCACACAGCTTGTTTATCTCGCTGGCGAATAATATATGTGGGCCGCAGTCGAGACACTGATGCAGAATTAAACAACTCAAGACAAACGCGCCGTTGTTAAGATGCGGCCGGGATATAAATAAATAGTGGAGCGGGTGATACACACAGGCAGGTATTAGTGTACACAATTAATGTGTTCTGCACTTCCTCGTCTGCGTCCAAACCGAAGCTTCGTGGTCTTTCTTCGCTGATTTGATGGAGAACTACACAAACAAACAGTTTTTAATGGTCATCAAAAACATGTTTTAGTTATGAATATATTTATATAAGTTTATGTTGGTGCTGTCAAACGATGCATTTTTCCGTTTGGATTAATCACAGGTTTACTTTGGATTATTTGTAATTAATCACTAGGTTTTCATACGTTTTAATCGCATTTAGCAACAGATTAAAGAAAGAAGCCACTTAATAGTTCTACACATTTAAACAGTTTATATTGGCAGTTATTTTAGGAAAACAAGTCCCTACAAGTCTCTTTTTTGTCTTTATAAACCATATAATAAAGATCCATCCATCTATCTAAATAAAACCGTATTCTTTGGAATATTAGGTGCACATAAAATCCTTGAATTTTGTGCTTGGTTAAAAATTCATGGTTTTTCATGAATGGTTTTCAAAAATCTTTTAGAATTTTAGTATACTGTAGTATTACTCCGCCAGGCTCCGTAGTTTTACTCGGCAATGTCTGTAGTATTTCTCAGTGAGGCCTGTAGTATTACTTAGTGAGGCCCCCTAGTATTTCCCCACAAGGCCCCTGGTATTGCTCTGCGTGGCTATTTAGTATAATTCAGCGAAATACTGTAGTATTACTCCCTGAAACACTGTAGTATTAGTCCGCAAAACTCCCTAGTATTACTCCGCAGGGCTTTGAAGAATTGGTAGCATTACGTCGCAATTTTCCTTTGTATTACTCCACGAGGCCCTTTAGTATTATTCTGTGAGACTCTGTAGTATTACTCTCTGGTGTTTGTAAAATTTGTAGTATTACTTTGCAAGGTTCCTTAGTATTACGTCAACAGGCCCTCTAGTATTATTCTGCAAGATTCTGTAGTATTAATGTGGTGCATCGTAGTATTACTTTGCAAGGTTCCTTAGTATCACTCCACCAGGCCAGGCCCTCTAGTATTATTCTGTCTGACTCTGTAGTATAACTCTATGGTGCTTTGTATAATTCGTAGTATTACTTTGCAAGGTTCCTTAGTATTACTCCACGAGGCCCCCCAGCATTACTCCGTGAAAATACGTAGTATTACTCCGCAAGACTCAGTTGTACGACTTCACAGGCGTCTTTTGTGTTTGACGCCCCTGTTTTATGTACTCTGAGATAAGGTTAGGAAGTGTCATTGTTGTTTATTTGCGTGTGAATTAAAGCTCACCATTTACCTGAAAGAGCCGCAACAATATTTGAGCCCCTCTGAACCCTTTTTTCTAATACTAGTCTCAGCCTGAATTTACAGCTGGTCTGTGCTCTACTTGCTCCCTCACCAGCCGCAGGCTCAGTTTTAACGGCGGCGCTGAAAATGCAACACATTTGTTTAAAATTAACAGTAAACACGTTCCCCGAGAGCCAATAAGCTAATCAATGTCTCAAAATAAGTACATCTACATAAAAAGAAAAGCAGAATCTGCAGATTTTTCTCCAGAGGGAAAACCGCTGATGTCATCGGTCGCTGGGAGCAGATGGTAAAACCCACGAGGTGAATTGACACGTCGCCTGTTACAACCTGAACCCTCATAATTGGCACTTCTCGCCGTCGTCGTCCTCAAACGCTCCAGTTGAACACCATTAATTTACGAGCTGGAATCAATAACACGTGCGAGTGTGATCTTTCCATGCGCCGGTCTCGAGCGCAGACATCATCATGTATTCCATTCATTTTTAAATGAATCTGACGACGCCGCACTTGGACATGGTCCTCGTTGTAAATGTAGGTTTGATGAAGGATGTGACCCTGAAGCTCTCTGAGTGTCCATACGAGATCCTGACTGCGTTTACGATTGACCGGGTCAGTGTCTGCATGAGGCAGAAGGACTGTCAGTGTCGAAGTGAAGAACCGAGGGTTGATTGTTTTTCTCTTTTATTATTTCACAAGCACAGGCTTGAAATGAGCTTAACCTCGAAACTCCCCTGTTTTATATAATTCATTTAGTTTTCCTATAAATCCAGCAAGAACAGAATTATGTTCAAGTCAAACAAATGGAAATAAAACACTACAACAACAGTCATAAATAAGATCCTTAATCATCATACTATAGTTTCCCTGCCTCGCCTGCATCTATTTTTTTGAGCATTTTGTCGCAGATTTTTCAAATTTAAATTACGTTTTTTTATTTCATGGTTTATATTTCACTAATTTGATATTCTATTTACAATTAACATGCAAAATATTCACAGCATTTGTTCATTTTAGTGTTGCGATTAAACTTCCAGCCACTAGATGGAACCTGCCTCAATGTCCTTCACCGTTAAAGGAACTATTGGATCCGTCAAAATCTCGATGGTGTCTGAGGACGAGAGGATACACTCCACTCCAGCTGCTCTTTTTTTTTAAACGGATGTTTGGACATATTTTGGCTCTCAGTTCTATTAATCCAACCAAGAGAGAGCAATGACAAGATGTCACTAAAATCCAGTCATTTTAATTAGGCAAGTGTATCGATTATATCGTACTGTATTCCATCGTGAGATAAGTTTATCGCTACAGTGCTAGTCATGAGGTCAGAGTAAAACTATATAATGAATAGTACCTGGCTTTTACCAGATAATTACTTCATTTTATGTTGTTATTTACTGTCAAATTATGTATAGAAAATAAAAATTGAGCATTTGTGGTTTAAATAAATAGAAGGAAGTATGAAATAAAATTAAAAATAAAGCTCCTTACATAGTCCCGTACCAATATATTGAGCTGAAATGCAAGAAACTAACAGTTTTGATGTCCCATTACATTTGTTTATTATTTTAGAGTGCAAAGTTTTTATTCATCATGTTCTATTAAGTTTACAAACATGGCCGCTGTGTAAAAAGACTGGGAAGGACAATAAAAATGGACAATAATGTGTGCCCAAGTATCCCACAATCCTTTGCGTCATGGGTCATTTAGCAGATGCTTGTGTTCAAGGCCATTTACAAAAGTCCCACAAAAGTCACCTCCAGTAAAACAAGCGAGTCTTAAAAGGTGGGTTTAAAAAAAGTCAAAATACTCTATGAAATATGACTCAATGAAGCATTCAGTCGACTGACCCTCGGATGTTTATTCGCGCCATAAGAACATAATGTTGTTCCTCGTGTTAGAATTGAAGTCTATTTATATTTAAACATGATTGCAGTGCGAGCACTTCAAGCGTCTTCCTCGGCGAACACTCGCTGCGCGGCGGCTACAAAGGCAGGGATCATTCGGGCTGCAGGTGAAGTGACATTTTTTCCAGGGGCGCCCGAGTCAGATCTGATGAATAAAGTGGCGTCTTTGAACCGCGGCGAAGCCAGCGTGTCCATCACGGACCCTCGCTGAGAAGACCAGGGATCAGAGGAGCCGTGGAGTTCGCCGGCGTCGCCGCTAGAAGACTCATTAAATTAACCAGCAAACATGGTCACGTTTTCCTCCCGACACTCATGGGAGCTTTGAGGGGGGGGGGGGGTTGTGTGTAGGAAGCTTGTGCGTTGTGACTCAGTGTGTTTGTGAGAAGATTGCAACAGTTGTTCGGGAGGCGGCAGGAATTTTAGGGGGCGCTGAGTCGCCACTGAGTGGTCAGGAGAAGGCTGAGAAAATCTTGTCGCACGCTCACTATTAGTCGTCTCCAGCTTCACCTTCCGCCGTCTCACAGATGTTTGTTGGTTCCATGGATTTAAATGTTAGATAAACAGCAGATAAACTGCAGCTCAACCACAGAATATGTTGAGACGCCACCGTCACCCACCTTACTTATGGCGCCAACAAAACGGCAAACTCCCATGATGCCTTTCTACACACTGCTCTATTTAAGTACCATTTGGGTCCGGGCGCTTCCTACGCGGTGAAGTCGCGCATCGAAGCTTTATTGTGAGTGAAAACTTTAGCAACACAATTATATTTACACAAATAATCTTTTGTCTGGATTTTCCAAATAATACTGGTATAGCTGTCAAAGATTAGATATTTCAGTTGACACAATTTAAACCCCTAATAATACTGACGGACGATAACAAATCCCACCATATAATACTGAATAAAGAATATAATTGATCACATAACAAAGGCAGTTATAACAACCTTACGGCCCAAAGTAATTCTGGCAGAACATGACGAATATTTCCTATTCCAGGTGACAGAATTCAGCACAATAATAATAATACTGACAGAATGTTATGTTCTGTCAGTATTATTTTGTGGGGAAAATCTTAACAGGTGCCATATTCAAGATGAAAAAGGTTTTGACTGCAATGAATTCTGTCAGAAAATCTCAGGTAACAATTGAGGAAATTGCCAAAATAATCTTTATTTTCAAAGTCTCCGTCCGTCTGTCACTTCCTGGTCTGACGACACGCGTGACTTTCACCCTCATTGAATGTACCCGTGCTACATGTGACGACGTCGCTGATTGGCTGAATCATTGGCTGTTAAAATAATTCACTTGTAACTGTACAGTGCAATATATAATCATCCAATAACTAACTGGGATTACCAGCTGTTATAATCTTAAAAGGAAACTTTTGAAATGTATTGATTACTCGTACATTTTAGGATCACATGACACGCTTCAGCCAATCGGCGTCGTCGCATGAAGCACATTGCGTTGGGGGCAAAATCAAGTGTATTATCGTTAATCTACTGACTCTTTCAAGAAACATCTTAAGACGTTTTTATTTGTTCAGGCTTTTCCTTGATTTTCTGGAACTCCTGTTGTGTTATCAGTTTTATCTTGATCTTTAAAGTATAACATTTTATTGAGTATTGTTTTGATTGTTTAAGCGTTTTGTGACCCTGGTCTGGAAAAGCACTATACAAATTCAAATTACTTACTTACTTACTATATGTGTCACTGAATGTCCTCAAATCGCTCAGTTAAAGTTTTGCTTATTCATAAAAAAATACAATTTTAAGTGTTTGTGACCTGTGATGTCATCAAGTAGGAAGTTCCCCGATTGGCTAATTGGTCGCTACAATACTGTGTTTACATTCTACGTGTATATTGCCACGCTGTGGTTGTGGTTGGTTGGCTGGGCGGCAAAGCATTGTTAAGGTCGCCGTTACCGAGAGTGATGGCGCCTCATATGCAACTGATGTTTAAACGAGTGTCGAATGAAATGGCGTGACCCGCTGTGACGATGTGAGTAACGGCGCCTGCTTCTGTTGCCGCAGGGGAAAGTGGCTGAGCGCGGCGACCACCACACGCTCCTGAGCTCGCCGGGAAGCCTGTACGCCGACCTGTGGAACACCCAGAACAGCAAGATCCTCAACGACGGCAGGAACCCGCCTCAGGAGCCGGAGAAGCGTCCGTCCCCGAAGGAGGAGGAGAGACGGAAGCTGCAGGAGGAGATCCTCAACAGCGTGAAGGGCTGTGGGAACTGCTCTTGTTGAGGAGCTTCCTTCGTTTTTTTCATGTGGTCCCTCACAGATGGTCCACTGCTGGAGACACCGGGGCCTGTACGTGGTCGGGGGGGAGGAAGGGGGCGGTGCCTCCCACACACCTTGGACCCGCCCCCCTATTTATTCCTCCCTCCTCGTGAGCGTGAGGACAATCTCAACAACCGCTCACCGTCGAGTGTTTTTTTTTCGTGCTGGCCGTGGTCCAGACGCGGATCCTTCACGTGCCAGTCGTCTCGGCCGAAGCCAAAAACAAGAGCCCGTACATCACGCACACGCGTGTGACATCTGTTCGTCACCGCGCAGACCCCGCCCCCCTCGTTACCGACATCATGTTTTATTGACATCTTTCACCCACATATGCCCGGCGGGAGGAAGGATGACGGAGACGCCGTCACTGGAACCCCGGGGTCGGCGCATTAGAGTTATTATTCATCGCTTGATTTGAAGGCGGCGGCGGCGCTCGCACAAACACGTCTTCTTCATGATCCTGTCGAGTGAAGGACACGCCGACACGTTCACGAGACGCGCAGGAGTAACGACGAGCTAATGAATCACGGCAACAGCAGAGGACGACTTCGGCGTCACCTCTGGTTTTTATTTAAAGGACTGTTGTTCTCAGAGGCGGGTTTTTTTAACCATCGGCTCGTGTATTTTTGTCCAAATAAATGATGTTTTTAATTTAACTTCTTCTACCGACTGTTGCACGAGTTCCGAACAGATCTGACGCAAACCGTAGTAACAACGAAATCAAAGCTGGTTTTAGTTTTAACGTTTGTAAAATCAATATAGACACTGAACACGTCTCGGTTTATTAAGGATACTTATGTCGTTCCATCAAGCAGAGCCTAGTAAACAATTGACCAAAATTTGCCCCAAAGTTAGACTGACAGAGCTTGGTTTCTTTTTTGTCTTTATTTTGCCAAAAATGCCACTCAAATCTTCCCTTTTTCACACATTTACACAACATTTGGCCCCAAAATAATTCAAACAAAAAGAGCCTTTTACTGTTGACAGAATTTAGCCCCAAAGTAATACTGGCAGAATGTAACAAAGACACTTGTAATTGACAACATGTTGTTCCCAAAGTATTACTGGCCATGAAAAAGTTAAATTTAACGTGTTACTCTAAAATAAAACTGGCCGAACACAACATGTCATATTACGGTTGACAGGATATAGCCCTAAAATAAGACCGAAGAAAAAGTGGTCATAATTGATAACATTTTTATCCAAAGTAAATTTGACAGAACATCAGGCATATCATCTAATACAGTTGATGGGATTTATCCACAAATTAATACTGACATCATGTAACAAAGATATTTTTGTTCTGCCAGTGTTATTTTGGGGAAAAATACCGTTATACAGTTGACAAAACTTTGCCCTCAACAAATACTGGAAGAACATTTCTCATTTTATGAATGACAAAATAATTCTGAACAAAGATGCTCATAAGAGAGAGACATAAAAACTTATCTTAGTTCATAGTTGATCAAATTTATACCAAAACAAATCTGAAGTCGGTCATAATTGACAACACTTTTCCCAAAGGTAATACTAGCAGAACATAACAATTTTTTATTTTTTTATTACAGTTCATAGAATTTAGCCATAATGAATACTGACAAAGACTAATGTTCTGCCAGTGTAACTTCAGGGAAAAATGTTGTCAATATTAACCGACACCATATTAGAGTTAAGCAAACTTTGCCCAAAATGAATACTGAAAGAATATCTAAAGAGTATGGAAAAAATGTATTGCCAAAATAATCCTGAACAAAGACGGTTATAATCGACAACATTTTGCCCCAAAGTAATACTGGCAGAATTCAAAGATTGTCTTATACAGATTAAAAATGTGCCTCAAATTATAACTGAGAGAACAAATCTAAGTTAGTTATGATTGACAAATTCCCAAACTATTTCCGACTGAATGTATCGCAGACATCAGCTGTTCCAATTACCGAAAATAAATGATCCCCAAAATAATACTGCCAGAAGGTGACGAAGACTAAATGAACGTTCTTCTCTCAGTTGCTCCTTCAGTAACGACACAAACGTGAAGCTCCTCTGAAGGAAACTGACGTCAGATGTTGACGCGACCGTAACGACGGACGAGATTATCTACGGAAAGGAAAAGGTTGTCGGATTCACACGCGGAATTATCTTCTCGCTGACCTTCAGTCTGGAAGTTCATCAGCAGAGCATTGAAGGAATTTATTCTTTCAAATGTTGAAACCTTCACTTTTTTCTTTTTTTTTATGTGAATTTTTTTTTAGCATTTCTTTTTTTTAATATAATTTAATAATTTCTAAAGCGAAAGGTTGAATTTGTTTGTTTTTTAAATAATTGAACTTAAATATATTTTTTTATTCAGAGAAGTATTGCAGTTTTGTTACATAGATTTTTATAATCTAGCTCCAAAATTTCCAAAAATATAAATTTTATTTCAATATTTTTTTAAATATGTAGCCTTTAAAATTCATTTTTTGACAATAGTGACCATGAATTGTTTTGTTTTTTTACACTTTAGTTTTCATATTCTAATTAATTAATTTTATTTTATTTATAGTCTTTTAATTTCAATATAAAACCTTTTTAATAATAGTTTAACCATTTTTTTTTACATAGTTTCATTTTCTGATTACAATAAATAAAAAAAGAAAATTGAAGAAATGTATTAATTTTCAACTTGTAGCCTTTTGTATTGTAGTTTTATGTTATAATATTAATAATTCAAAAATAAATCTAAATTAAATAAATCTTTTTTTTTTAAATTTGTAGCCTTTTAAAATCAATATAAAATATTTTGCATTATTTTTAAGAACTCACATACAGTATATTTATATTATTATTCCAATAATTCAAAAATATATATTTCAAATTCAATTTTTTTTCATTTTGTAGCCTTTTTAAATTTAAATAAATTTAGATAAAACTATTTTAATTTAGCACTTAAAAGCTATGAATTAAGAAATATTGAATTAAAAAAATTGTCAAAATCTGTGTTAACAAATTATTCATTTTGAATTATTTATTTATTTATTTTTTACATAAAATTAGATATATTTAAAAAAAAAAAAGAAAGGGAAAAAAAGGTTAAATACTAAGAATATTTTCAAGTATTTTACAAAAAAATATACCACCCAAAAAAATTTCTATTAAATTTTGAAATGTTAAATTGGTTCAAAATCCTGACAACACCGATCCATACGTAGAGGTTCCTATAGAGATGTTTACATGAAGGATCATGCTTAAGAAATGTAGAGACTCGTACATAATGTTTTCTCTCGTGATCTCTTCCTCTTTTTCTTTTTTTTTTATTTGCTGAAAGCTTCTCTGGCACAAGTTCTCATCCATATTTTAGCTGCAGTTTATAAAAAAAACAGCCACAAATGTTTTCATTGCTCTTCAGAGACGGACCTTCTTCCGCCTGAATCCTCTAAACAATGCATGTGGACTCTGTAGGAACGTGATCAGCTGAGGAAGTCCTGCGTGTCTCTGCGTCTGGTGGACTTCAGAGGATCACGCCGGTGAGTGTCGAGCACGCATGTGTGAATATTCATTCTCGGTTTGACCGCGAGCGCTGCAATAGTACACAAGGATTACGCACATAAATTTACACTCCCACACAAAGCTGTGGAAATAACTCCTCCGAGGAGCTGCTGCATATTCACCGAGGATCACACGCTGGTGGCCACGTCCTGGTGCTGCTGAGGAGGGCGGGAGCCATGGGTCGGCCCCGCCGCCGCCGCTCGTCCAGAGGGTAACATGTGGCCCTTTTTATTGGTAAGAATATTACGATACGTATCACGATACACTAAACCGTTATACTGTAGTGACGAGGATATATTTGTAGTATTGTCGAGTACTTTGATTACAGACCACATGACTCTTGATGAAGTCGTAACTGATTTAATTTGTTTGTTTGAAACCAAAATATGTCCAAACATCAGCTTTAAAAGCGCCTGGAGTCACTGTATCCTCTCGTCCCCAGTCATCGCTGGGATCTCACAGGGGTATCGTTCCTCTAACTGCGGAGGACGTAACGACTGCTGCCATCTAGAGGTCGGATGTTTAATTGCAACACAAAAATGAACAAACACTGAATATTTACATTTGATTGTAAATAAAGAAAATTTAACACACAGTTTATTATCTTTAAATTATAGCACAAATTCATTATTTATATTATAGTATTTGTTTTGAAACCAAAATATGTCCAAACATCAGCTTTAAAAGCTCTTGGAGTCGACTGTATCCTCTCGTCCCCAGTTATCCCTTGATTGTATTGTTCCTTTATCCGCAGCCATCAAGAGACTGGAAGTTTAACAGCAACACAAAAATGAACAAACACTGTGAATATTTACATTAAATTATAAATACAAAATTGAATTATTTTATTTTACACACAGTTTATGACTTATACATTGTAAGAAAAATTAATTATTTATATTATAGTTTTTGTTTTGAAACTAAAACACATCCAATGATCAGCTTTAAAAGACACACAGTTTATGACTTATAAATTGTAATAAATGTTCATTATTTATATTATAGTATTTGTTTTGAAACCAAAATATGTCTAAACATCAGCTTTAAAAGCTCCTGGAGTCACTGTATCCTCTCGTCCCCAGTCATCGCTGGGATCTCACGGGATCGTATCGTTCCTTTAACTGCGGAGGACATAATGGCTGCTGCCATCTAGAGGTCGGATGTTTTATTGCAACACAAAAACACTGAATATTTACATTTAATTGTAAATAAAAAATTGAATTATTTTATTTTACACCCAGTTTATGACCTATAAATTATAGCACAAATTCATTTTTATATTATAGTATTTGAAACCAAAATATGTCCAAACATCAGCTTTAAATGCTGCTGGATTCGACTGTATCCTCTCGTCCCCAGTCATCCCTGGATTTTA
Organism: Callionymus lyra; assembly: GCF_982586985.1. Taxonomy (NCBI): domain Eukaryota; kingdom Metazoa; phylum Chordata; class Actinopteri; order Syngnathiformes; family Callionymidae; genus Callionymus; species Callionymus lyra. Next base: position 17,722,072 of record NC_141826.1, read on the forward strand.
TTTTTATTCCTATCTGTGGAGGATGTAACGCCATTTAGCGGCCGTAAGTTTAACAGCAACACAAAAATGAACAAACACTGTGAATATTTACATGTTCATTGTTACATTGTAAACAAAAAAAAAGAATTATATTATTTGACACACAGTTTATGACTTATAAATTGTAATAAATGTTCATTATTTATATTATAGTATTTGTTTTGAAACCATAACACGTCCAAACATCAACTTTAAAAGCTGCCGTCATCGACTGTATCCTCTCGTCCTCAGTCATCCCTGGATTTCATTGTTCCTTTATCTACGGAGGAGGTATCGACTGCTGCCATCTAGTGGCCAGATGTTTAATTGCATCACAAACATGAGCAAACACCGTGAAAACTTGCTTGTAAATTGTAAAATAAATGTTTATTTTATTTTACACTAATTTTAAGACTTATAAATGATAATAAAAATTCATTATTTATATTATAGTATTTGTTTTGAAACCAAAATATGTCCATACGTCAGCTTTGAAAGCTGCTGGAGTCGACTGTATCCTCTTGACCCCAGTCATCCCTTGGTTTCATTTTTCCTTTATCTGCGGAGGACGTAACGACTGTTGCGGTCTAGTGGCCGGAAGTTTAATTGCAACACAAACATGATCAAACACCGTGAATATGTTATCGTAAATAATATTTTAAAAAAAGTTATTTAAGTTTATACACACTTTATTGAAATATAAACCATTAAATAACTACTTTTAAAGCCAAGAAAACAAAAATAAATTGTCTCCTCGCCTCCACGCCACACAGTGGCCAGATTCAGGAACTATACTCATGGAAGAAACTATTTATATCTTCAGTTTCTTTTTTATTTCTATGCGACTAAAGTTATATCAGTAAGGTGGATGATGTTTAAAGCTACGTTACAATACTTGCTAGCTTAGCTACTTAACGTTGCTAGCTTAGATATTTAACGTTGCTATCTTAGCTACTTAACGGTGCTAGCTTAGCTACTTAACGTTGCTAGCTTAGCTACTTAACGGTGCTAGCTTAGCTACTTAACGTTGCTAGCTTAGCTACTTAACATTGCTAGCTTAGCTACTTAACCTTTTTAGCTTAGCTATTTGACATTGCTAGCTTAGCTACTTAACATTTCTAGCTTAGCTATTTAACGTTGCTAGCCTAGCTACCTAACATTGCTAGCTTAGCTACATAACGTTGCTAGCTTAGCTACTTAACATTGCTAGCTTAGCTACTTAACATTGCTAGCTTAGCTACTTCCAGTGAAGTCACGTTTCAGGGTTTGTTCCTGCAGAAGCTGCTCCATTATCAAGTGTGAGCGGCCGCACGGTTTCTCTCTCGCTCACTCACTTCTTTCATTTGAGCTCCTTTTCTGTCTTCCTTCCATCGTTCGTACCTTTTTTTTCTAGATGGTTACCTTCTCTTTCTCCTCCTTTTTTCATCTTTTTCTTGACTCTCTTTGTATTCCTTTCATCTCATCCCTCTTCCCTCACTCATTTCATCCATTGTGTTTCTTTCTTACGTCTCACGCTCCTTCTTTCCGTCCATCATTCCTCCCATCTTCCCTTTCATACCATAATTCATCCCTCGTCCTTCGCGTCATTCCTTCCTTCATTTCTCAGTTTTTCACTACTGCTGTCTTTGATTCCTACCCCGTCCTCTGAATACTTTCTTTGCTCCTCCATCCCTTCTTTCCCTGTGTGACTCCACCCTTATTCCATGTTTCCTTCCCTCTTTCCCTCTTTTTTTCTATTTTAATACTCCATTCGTTCTCTCATTTATTCCTTTTTATTCTTCCATCCTTGGTTACTGCCACTTGTGGTTCCTTCCTTCACTCTCTTTATCTTTACTTTTATTTCCCTCACTCTTTATCTTCTCTTTTCCTCTTTCTCTGGCCATCCCTCCTTTCCTTCTTGTGCTATTTCTTCCTTTTTTTGTGTAGTTTGACTTTTTCAGCTCTTTATTTTTTTCTTTAACTTCCTTTTTTCCACCTTCCATTCTTTATTCCTTCTTTCCTTTCTTACTTCAATCTATTTATCTTTCCTTGATGATCTATTCTTTCTCTCATTTCCCTCCAGTTGTATTGTGTTTATTCATGCATTCCTTTTCTCGCTCTTTACATTCTTTTTTTTTTAAACGTTTTTCAATCCTTACTTTCAATATCTTTCTTCTTTTCCTTCTCGGTCTTTCTGTACTCCCCTCTTTTGTTTAACCTTTTTTCCGTTAATCCGTCTTCGAATCCTTTCTTTCTTTCTTCTATTTCTCTTTGTTTTCTCCTCTCCTGCCTTTCTTTCCATCACTCCTCTCTTTTCCTTCATTCCTCTCAATCAAATGTCCTCACTTCCATCCCTCCCTCCATCCCTCCTGCCGTCCTTCATTCTTCACTTTCATTGTCATTCTTCACCAAACGATTTTCACAAAGTTTATTGTAGAACATTAAGAACGAGAGACATTTCAAATGTTACTCTTTTTTTTCCCGCCGACAGATCGTCGTGTGATTTCTCCGCTAACGCTAACACGTCTGAGCTAATCTAAACATCACTCGCTGGATGTTCCGTTTGATTGTTTTTGCTGTAAATGAGTAAAATAAAATAAACGAGTCACGCTGTTTACTGCGTCAATCTTTAATTAATCCAGCATGAAAAACATCTTTAATGACGCTCGCAAATAAAGTTGTATTTTAAGACACTGAGTTCCTGTTTCCACGGAGATCATTACGCATCTGTCAGGCTCGGTGATAAACATAATGTGCTGAAAATGAATCATGACAGAAAACAATTCTTCCAAGAAGTAACTTTTGTTTTACCGAGAAAAGATGAACATTGTAAAGCGCTCTACAAATAAAAATGATATACTATGCACTGTTTTACAAGCTCGTCTTGTTAAGAAAACTACATCTGTCATCTCTGTTATCTGGATAGAAATGTTTCTATTTTTATGGCAATGAATGTCTACAGTGAATTCATTTTTATACTGTATAAGTAAAAAATATATATTTAATTTTAGTGATTTATTTCCCCATATTTATTTTATCTCATGTTGAATCATTATTAATATGATGAATAATATAATTGCGATTGCAATTATAATTATAATTGCAGAAATGTATTACACTCAGTTAGGTAACTGGGTTGTAATATATATTTCACATTTATAGATAGATGGATAGATAAACTTTATCTTTATCTTATATATCTTCTTTTCACTCCACTCCTGCCCCCAAACTCAGAATTAAACAGCCTTATAACACGAGGAGTGAATGTGTCTATTAGTGTTGCATCTGCATCTGTTGTTATAAACATCATTATTGAGTTATTTTACTTGTGAATTCGAAATGTCAATAGATAAATGTAGCCTTGTTTTGTTTTTATGTTATTTATTACTAATATTTTAAATAAACTGACGGCAACAATATTTATTTTAATTCATACTCATACTTGAAGAAGTATTTACTTTTTTCTTTTATCGATTCGATCCTCTTCCATGAGTCCAAATGAAGATTGTAATTGTCAGCACAAAGCAACTGTGAGTCTGAAATTGCAATTTATTTGTTTGTTTTTCATCTTTTTTCTTCCCCGCATCAGTTGCCATCGATGCTGACTCAGCGCTCCATCTGCTCGACACATCAACGTTACAAAATCGTCTGGAAGACTTGATTGACACGACAAGAAGGTAGGACGGTTCGACATGACATCCTTGATAAATGTGGCGACTGGTGAATTTAAATCCAATGAATTGATCACGTGTGTAAAACTTCAGGCCCACATGTCATATACATTATTCTATAATGATGTAATTATATTATTCAATATCTTGAAATACAAATGATCGAATTTATTTGATGATATTCACTCTTTTTTTATTTCACACACGGTTTATAAATATATAAAGTATAGATATTTAAAGTTTTATAAATAGTAATAAAAATTAATTATTTTTATTATAGTATTCGTTTTGAAACCAAAACACATCCAAACATCAGCTTTTAAAGCTGATGTTAAGCTGGAGTCGACTGTATCCTCTCGTACCCAGTCATCCCTTTATTTTATTGTTCCTTTATCTGCGGAGGACGTAACGACTGCTGCCATCTAGAGGCAGGAAGTTTAACATTTAATTGAGTTTTTTTATTTGGTAAATATATATATATTTAAAATGTTAGTGTTTTGTTTGTAAACATGCGTGTTTTATAGATAGATAGTACCTGATTTTTTATTATAAATATTATATATTATACCATCATTTCTGTTTTGAATTAAAAAGGCTACGAATAACATTTAAAAGTAATTGCAAAGTTAATTAATTTAAAATATACATCATTTTAAACTTACATTTTTCTAAATTAATTTAAATAAATAATTTAATATTTCGAAATACAAATGATTGAGATCATATTCACTTATTTTATTGCGTTTTTTGCTAGTAACTATATTTATGTATAAAGTTAGTGTTTTGTTTGTAAACATGGGTGTTTTTTAAATAGTTAGTACGTGATTTCTTTCTATAAATATTATATATTATACCACCATTCCTGTATTTAATTAAAAAGGCTACGAATAAAATAAAAATAAAAAGTCATTGCAAAGTAAAATTAATTCATTTTTTAAAATATACATTATTTTAAACTTACATTTTTCTAAAAATAATTTAAATAAATAATTGAATATTTCGAAATACAAATGATTGAATTCATTCGATCATATTCACTTATTTCATTGCGTTGTTTTTGCTAGTAACTATATTTATGTAAAAAGTTAGTGTTTTGTTTTTTTGTATGTTTTTCAGATGATTAGTGTGTGATTTTTTTTCTATAAATATTATATATTATACCATCATTCCTGTATTTAATTAAAAAGGCTACGAATAAAATAAAAATAAAAATAATTGCAAAATTAATTATTTTTTTAAATATACTTTCTTTTAAACTTCAATTTTGCTAAAATAATTTAAATAAATAATTTAATATTTCCGAAGTACAAATGATTGAATTCATTCGATCATATTCATTAATTTAATTAGTATGTGATTTTTTTCTATAAATATTATATATTATACCATAATTTCTGTAAGAAATGTAGAATTAAAAAGGCAACGAATAAAATAAAAATAAATCATTGCTAAGTAAAATTATTATTTTTTCAAAATATACATTATTTTAAACTTAATTTTCTCTAAAATAATTTATTTAATATTTCAAAATACACATGATTGAATTCATTCGATCATATTCACTTATTTGATTGCGTTTCTTTCGCTAGTAACTATATTTATGTAAAAAGTCAGTGTTTTGTTCGTAAACATGGGTGTTTTTTAGATAGTTAGTACGTGATAAATATTAATATTATACCATCATTTCTGTATTGAATTAAAAAGGCTACGAATAAAATAAAATAAAAAATCATTGCAAAGTAAAATTAATTATTTTTTTAAATATACATTATTTTAAACGTACATTTTTCTAAAATAAATTATTGATACATTATATTACAAATGATTGAATTCATTCGATCATATTCACTTAATTAATTGCGATTTTTTGTTAATAACTATATTTATGTAAAAAGCAAGTGTTTTATTTGTAAACATGGGTGTTTTTTAGTTTTTAAGTGATTTTTTTTTTCTTTAAAAAATGTAAATTGAGGGAATAATCCACTCGTGTCTTTTACTCTTCAATGAAAGTCGGATGTTTGCAGCAGAGCTGCTATTTTTTTTTCTGTGTGTGTTTTGTTTTTTTTGCGAGGCGCGTCCACGTCACAGTGCGCGTCCCTGTCGGCGGCGCGCGCTCCCAGCTCGGGACGGTGAGGAGAAGAATCACAGAAGGAAGCGCGCGACTCGCGGGCGCGCGCACATTAAGGGGAAGAGGAGAGGTCCAGCTGCAGAGAAGGAAGGAGGAGAAAACGAGCAGAGGAAAAAAAAAAAAAGAAAGACAGAAACCGTGGCGATGACAACACCAGGCGTCTGCTAGAAGACGAGGATCCGGGCCCCGCGTTTTTAGTCCGAGAGAGAGAGAGGGGGGGAGAGAGAGGAAAGAAAAAAAAACACAAACCGCGACACCCCGGGCACGCTGGCTGCCCTGCACGCTCCTGGATTGTCGGCTCGTTGAAAAGATGGAGCGGCGGAGGAGAGACTCTCTCCATCTCTGAAGGCGCGTCCACCTGCGATCAGGCCCGGGCTGCTGCTGCTGCTGCTGCTGCTGCTGCTGCTGCTGCTGCTGCGGGAGGAGGGGGTGCTGGTGCTGGTGCTGGGGTGGTCGGGTGCTGGGGTGGTGGTGGGGGGGCGGCCGGGTGGACCGGGGGGTGGGCGGGGGGGGCAACATGAAGGGGAAGTGTTTGCATGTCGGAGCAGAGACGCATCTTTGGTAGTGACTCTGGAGAAGGATTCCTACTGCGACGGAGGAAAACACGCGCTGGAAGGTGAGCTTCTCTTTTTTTTTTATGTGTGTTTTTGTGTTTTTTTTTTTTCACGCTGCTGTTCTTCCCCCTGACAAGGTGACAGCTCCATTTAGGCTCATAAACAAAAACGTTCAGACATTTTTTTTGTGTGTGTGTGTGTGTTGTTGCCTCACCCGGGATCCATCCTCCCTTCAACAAAAATACCGACACAAATGTACACACTCCACGTGTGTGTAAGCGCGTGTGTGTCCGTGCACGTCATTTTGATTCAACGCTATGAATGCTGAGCGACCCCCCCCTACCCCCCCACCTCCTCCCTCCCTCACCCCCTCCCTCCCTCCCTCACCCCAAAATGAATAAGAGATGAAGAAGCTATGGCCTAATGAATGATAAATGAAAGAGACATTGAAACCCCCTCGCGCACGCACGCACGCACGCTCATCCATGATTTAACGTTGATTTTTTTTTTTACGGATTGACCCCCAAGAATCCTGTTGTTTTTTTTTGTTTTTTTGTGTGTGTTGAGCACGCGCTCTCAGGTGGGTCAGTGGATCAGTGGGTCTGTGGGCAGGTGTTGCCCGGATGTCCCGGCGACAGACGCCCCTGAGAGCCAGACTAAGGGGCCCCCACGGTTGTTAACTTTAATCCCATTGAATTGCGTTCAATTCTAATGACCGGTTGATGTTTATAGGAATTTTTTTTCTCTCTCCAAGGTTTATCGCTGTGATTAATGACCTGGAGTGACAGTGATTCATGATTTTTTATTTATTTATTTATTTCTTTGGGGGGGTGTCTCCACCCGCATGTTGGTTCTGGAACCCCTGTGAGAGGTTTTTTCCTGGTACCGGGGCGAGGACAGGAAACCAGATGGAAGGACCATGTATTGATTGAGTCAAAGGCGCCTTATTCCAGGACTGAATTGAGTTGACACTTGGATGCGGTTTGTCATTATCATGTGTGGCAGCACAGTGAGCCTGGGAGCCCCGGGCGAGGTGTGTGTGCAGGGGCCGCCCGGGTCCCGGACATACATCCATGATACACACATGATACATACATGGTGTTTGACACGTTTAAAATCTGAATAAGCAAAAATGTTTTTAAGAAAATATAATCATTATTGGAATATACTTGGACAAGCATCTTGAACTCGCTGTTGTTTTTAGTGAGAGCGCCATCTTATGGGTGCTTTAGTTACAATTTCCTGCGTAATAGTTTTTGTTTCTATTCAACCAATACTTTCGATCGTAATTAAGTGTTTGAATCCCGAGTTTTGGGGAGAGGTATTCCTGGTATTGTCGATAATCCGTCGATACGATATATTTGCGATGCTGTAGTAACAAGGATGTATATTCGTAGTATCGTCGAGTACTTGACTCTGGTGTTGCAGAATTCGTAAGTCGTGAAGAAGTCGTAACTGCTTTCTTTTGTTTTGAAACTAAAATATATCCAAATATCCGCTTTGTATCCTCTCGTCCCCAGTCTTCGGCAACGATCTTGTGGGATTTCATTGTCCCTTTCGCTTCGGGGGACGTACTGACTGCTGCCCCCAGTGGTCCGAAGTTAAATTGCAACAAACGTATATATATTTTTCCCCCTAGTATCACAATACACTGGCAACAATATGATATTATGATATATTATGATATATATTGTTGCAAATCTGTAGGATTGATGTTCTTTTTAAATCATTTTAACCGCAGGAAACGTGTGTTGGTGCAGTGAACACACAATAACACAGTATGCTAAACACAACGGAATTCAAACAAAGGGATTTATATTTTCGCTTCACAAGAGAAGAACTACCAGAGAAATCACGTGAATATTTGCCTTTTAATTGTTCATTAAATACTCAGTACAGAGCTGGTGAATTTCAAAACGGTATTATTAAAAAATATATTGCAATAGTTAAGTGTATATATATTTTCTGACACCCTGAGTATTGGTTTCCTGAGGCTCCTCTTCAGTGTCAGTAGACGCTTTGATTTGAGTCTTGAATCAGAGAAAATACTAATTTAAAGTATTTTTCCCCTCCAGCATTGAATCTATTTTACTAGTTATATACATTTTTAAAGTACAATTACATCGTTGGAGCAGAATTTTTACTGCGTAGATTTCACAGACGTCAACAATCTAGAGTTTGCTACCATCAAAGAAAGTGTACTTGCACTTATATATAAATAAAACGCCGGTAAAATAATGATAACAACCTTTAATGGTCGATATATATGTTGATATATTGAGTCAATAATGTAAAATAAATGTATGCTGTATTCAATAAATGATGATTATTGTTATATAATATAATTATAATTGAAATAATATTTATTTAAAAAATATCATTAACCCTTTCTTCTCCCATCCTTGTTTCCTTCCTTTTCTCTATTTTCTTTCTCTTACTCTTTAGCTTCTCTTCCCTCGCTTTCTTCTTTCCTCATATGTTTCTTTTGGTCACCATCCTTCCTATTTGTCAACATTATCTTTTTCCTCCACTTTATTTTTTCTTTACTTCTTTTATTTACCTTCCATTCTTCATTCCTCTATTCTTTCTTGCTTCATTCTATTTATGTTTCTTTTATTATCTTAACAACAAATAATGATAATGTAGAACTTTTATGGACAATATATGTTGAAGCTAAACAAAGTAAGTAAGTAAGTAAGTAATTTTTATTTATAAAGCGCTTTTCCAGACCAGGGTCACAAAGCGCTTAAACAATCAAACAACATTCAATAAAGTATATACTTTAAAGGTCAAGATAATACGAAGAACAACACAGGAGTTCCAGAAAATCAAGGAAAAGCTTAGTGTAATATTTGTAATTTACTCATGCTTTAAAAAAAAAACCCAACATAAAATCAAGTATTCAACAAATTATAATAGTATTAAATTATATAATTATAAATAAGAATAATTCTGGTTAAAATCTATAAGAATAAGTTTAAATGTATTTTTAAAAATCAATTGATTTGATTTACAACCCTAATAATAAAAAAAGGTACTTGACGTAAATTGCAAGTCAAAAAGCAATTTTCCAAAATCAATAATTGGATTGGACACTAGAGAGACAGTCGTTGGAGGAAGACGAGGTGAAAGGAGGAAAGACAAACAATGAGCATCATGGACGTGATGATGATGATGCGACCGGTGCTGATGCTGCATTAGTCGTCTTTACAGTTTCCTGAATCTTTATTCAAGCAAGTACTTGATCCCAAACCCTGTTGATGTTGTTAAGCGTGTTTTCCTGCGTCAGCGTGTGATTGAAAGGTTAAAAGCCAGAGTGATCACGTCGAAAATCTCCTAAGCCGTTCAGACAAGAGCGACTAATATGACATTTTTAAAAAACCCACCCCAAAAAAATCCTGACGTCGCCTACGAAGGTGTGCTGGAGTATCATCTCCCAGCGTGACTCCCCGTCAGTGATTTGTATGTCATTACTGCATCCTCGTCTTGTCCGGGTCAGTGTCGGCGCTCTCCGGGAAAAGTGCTGTTCTGCTTTCAGTTTAAATTGGGTGAGAAATTGAGCCCAATGACACATTTCAACTCGACTGTAGCGGAAGACGGCGCTGGCAGATCTGCTGAAAACGTGTTTAAAATGCCATCCAAGCGTTCTGTTGCAGCAATAAAAAACCGGCAGCTTGTGTACATAGTCTCTTATCTCCTCCGGCCCATGTGTGCGGCTCCTGCTGCAGCCCCCGGGGGCCCGAGTGACGAGCCTCCACTCCAACATCTGCTGGACGGAGAACGTCCTCCGTCCTCATCCGTCGTCCTCTCGCCTCTGATGAACATGTTACGTCCCATAATGCATGATACTGGACAGACTTTTATTACGGCTATTCCGGGCCCCTCGGTCTTTATTTATTATGGTCTGTGAGCGAGAACGTTTGACACGTTGCTTTTGTGTATCGCTTAATTTAACGTTGCTGCTGCTGACACAGAAATGTCAATCAGACTTTAGTGTAACTATTTCTGTTGCCAAAAAAAACAGGGATGAAAGCATATCAACCAAAACATGTTTTTACAACTGTTGCAATGCATTATGGGACTTATCCTAACAATGATGGAGGTGCTTTATTTGGCCAAGTGTCACAAACTAAACGATCTCATAAATTTTATCGAAGAACCTGCAAAAAAAAACATATATTTATATATATATATATATATATATTTATACCATTTACAACTTTATAAATAGTCCACTATCTTGACCACGACCAATTGTTCCCAATTTAGTTCCCTAGGCAGGATTTCAAATGAATGAAAAATAACGGTTGGTTATTCGGCCCAACCTCGGTTTATAGGATTGTTTGTGTTCGATTCAGATCAACATCGTGCAATTTTCAAGGAAAATCTTTGGCCGCGATAAATTTTGTCTTGCGGAAATTTGACACTTAGAAATGGAGTCAGAAGAACTAAAAAAGCGTACAAAGATGCATTTTTTTCCTCTTTTTTTTGTATATAGTAACATTATTTGTGTCTTGTGCAGTGCGACGTCACTAAAGGTTGTTTTTTTTAAATATCAAAAGTTAAATAAAGATAGTTTTAATGTATCAATCGAATATCATTTCAATATAATATGCAGATCTGGTCTACAGGGAAGTATTGTTGATATGTTGTTCATATGTCTGCTGGTCATACTACACAAGAAAAATTGCATATTGATAAAAAAAATGTATAATAATTAAACCGCAATTTAATTCTGCAAATGTGTCAGTCCTACTATAATTAAGGTCACATGTGACATTTTTTGTTTCGTTTATTTGGGAAGCAGGGTATGGAAAAAATAAGCCAATGGTGACCAGAGAGAACCCTCCAGCAGAGGGCGCTCTACATTACGACCTACAGGCCTTAGCGTTCATTGCTTAGTTTCTACTGGGTTGTGCGAGTAACTTCTGGAAGTTCAAGCTCAGTTTTCAATAGAAGTTTTTAATGACGACGAACCAAAACAAGTTTCTCCTCTGTTTATTGTTTCAAAGATTGTATTTTCGACTGAATGTTTTATCTCACACACCTTACTTATGGCGCCAACAAAATGGCGAACTCCCATAATGCCTTTCTACTCACCGCTCTATTTAGTGACGACTGATTGGTCGCTGCTACACTGTATTTAAATTCTACTTAAGTGTTGCTATATATCAAGGGATCACCAGCTGTGATAGGTTGGCTGGGCGGCAAAGCACTACAGCCTCTGCATCAACGTTGAGTTTATAAGTTCAAATAATAAATAAAAGAAACTAGAATAATGAGTTATTGCGACGTTAATTGTGGCTAATATCGCTGTTATCGTGTAGTTTTCTTTTTGCCTCGTTGGTTCCATCACATATGTTGTGTCAGGTCAGCTCATGCAAACTCCTGGTCCTTTTTGAATTTGGGGGGGACGCGGCGTCCCAGCAGAGGAGTCGCTCTGTCGGCGCCGCCGCCGACTCCTGTAATTAGAGGCAGAGGTTAGACCAGGGAGACGCTTCTGATTGCTTTTCATGGCCGCGAGGATAGTGCTGCAGCGTGTCCTGAGGGACCGAGGCGCTGCTGAGCTCTTTGCTGCCTGCCCCCAGACGGGAGATGTTCCAGGAAGACACACACACACACATAACACACACACACACACACATAACACAGTGGCTGAGCAAGGCAAAAACAAGCATTTGTGGCTGACAGGCAAACTTTGTTAATCTACTTTAAGGGATGCTTCTTTTTACAGAATATGTGCAGGGGGGCGTCGAGGCGAGACTGCTAAAGCGCACATGTGTAATGGATTGAAAACAAACAGAAATACATTACAGATCCCGGCTTGATTGGCTACATGTTGGGCCCTGACTGAGCGCTTGATGCGTGATTGGGCCGAGTCGATGCGAGCAGACGCTGTCTGTGGTTATCTTGGACGTTGCTCTCTGCGGGCGGTCGCTCTGACGAAGGCTGCCAAACATGAACATGCCTGCGTAGGATTTAGGTGGGCCCCGAAGTCTTTTTTTAAAGCTCCCCGGTTAGACTCTTTATTATCTCTGAAATATTGCATCGATTTACGTAAACACCATTAACTTGTTTCCTAATGGGGGGGGGGGGAAAGCTGAGAGATATATTTAGTGGTCGTCTTGTTCAAGTATTCTATTCATTCTAGGGGTGTGAAATGGCAAGAATCTGGCGATACGATATGTATCACGATATGTATCACGATATGTATCACGATATGTATCACGATATGTATCACGATACAGGGGCAACGATATATTTGTAGTATTGTCAAGTACTTGACTGGTGTAGCAGTATTTACAGACCACATAACTCTTGACGAAGTCATAACTGCTTTCATTTGTTTTGAAACCAAAATGTTTCCAAACATAAGCTTTAAAAGCTGCTGACTGTATCCTCTTGTCCTCAGTCATTGGCGGGATGTCGGGATTTTATTATTCCTTTAACCTTTTAACTGGGGAAGATAAAATTATTGCTGCCATCCAGCAGCCGAAGACAGTGAATATTTGTTATTGTAAATAATAATTTAAAAAATATTTTATTACCATTTGTTTTAAACACAATATACACACTTACTCACAAATATACACACAAAAATGTATATGTCAAATATTAAAAAAATTAATAATCTATAAAATCTATAAACCATTTAGGAAATGATTTTAAAGCCTAAGCTGCTGATGTCGACTGTATCCTCTCGTCCTCAGTCATTGGCGGGATGTTGGGATTTTATTCTTCCTTTAAATGCGGAAGACATAATTATTTCTGCCATCTAGCGGCCGAAGACAGTGAATATTTGTTATTGTAAATAATAATTTTATATATATATAATTATTTCATCAGAATCAGAAACCTTTATTACCAGTTTTTTTTAAACACAATATACACACTTACTCAGAAATATACACACAAAAATGTATATGTCAAATATTAAAAAAATAAAATAAATTACAGTAAAAGCTCCTGGTGTCGAATGTATCCTCTCGTCCTCAGTCATTACCAGGATCTCAGGATATTATTTATACTTTGGCTGCGGAGGACATACTGACTGCTGCCATCTAGGGGATGGAAGTTAAATTGGGAAACAAAAACTGTGAATATTTTGGTAAATAAATAGAAAAAATATTTTTAAAGAAATACATATTTCACACTCTTTTGAATTATAAACCATGAAATATGATCTGAAAGATGATCTCAGTTAATATGGCAAACCAAGAGGGACAAATGACAACACATTCTTAAATATGATGTAATTTCTGAATAGAAGATGATCAGGAATATAATCATATCTAGCAAGAAAAAGATGAATAATGTCAGGTAGGACGAGACGACTTTAATGTTATAATGATGTTTAAATATCTTTATTGTGCTTTTCTGTTTTCAGTGTACATGAATGACACCTTCAAATTACATGTAATATTATTACTACTACATGGAGAACAAGTGTCCCACAACTGTAAAGGTTTTTGGGTTGAGTTTATTGTTTTTTTTTTAAACAATTTTAATTCTGTTAAATGCATATTTAGAATTAATTAATAATTGTCTTATATTAATTTATATAAACCATTTCACACCAAAATCATCATTTAAAACATTTCAATATGGTGTCTAATAGTTGTGTATATAAATAATCTAATACAGATGTTTCACTAAATACAATCTTTATATTTCTTCTAGTCGACAAAAAGCTACTACGTTGGATAACATTGCGATATATCAGTGTTTGGACATTTTCTCACTCCCCAAATTCATTGTGGATGTAACTTAAAACCACTGCATTATTTGTGATAAATAATTTAGTATTTTCAAACCTAAAAACCCAAATTTAAAGTCGATTAATAAGTAATGGTGTGGTTGTCTGCGGTCTCTGATGGAGAATAAAAAGAAAAAACCTGTAGACGTGCAGCTGGATCGACCGTGAGTGACGATAAGGAGCTCGTGCCCTCAATTCAGCGTTGAGATGAAACATGGTTTACAAACTCTTACATCACGCTTTTAAGCCTCAACTGAGCTGAACTTCTTGTTCTGGTTAAAAGCTGGAAAATGTAATTTGCCACTCACTTCACGATGAAAAAAAAAAAAAAAAGAGATATAATTTGAGATAACGGCCAGTGATGGGCGAGTGGCAGTCGAGCCAGACGTCACGAGGCAGCGAGGTTTGAAAATACTGCTTCATAACTTCATATATCTCTGTAGAAATGACGGGGATTCGGCATGTTTTTTCTCCATTTTGTCGTTGTCTTACATCTAGTTTCCATCATCGACTTCCCATTATCACTCTCAAAACGGCGAGGATTGATGGAACAATCTTAGCAGTAATTACTTTCTCCTGCAGCGCGACCTCTGACCTTAACGGATTGATCAGTACAAATAAGGGGCGGTCGAAAATTCATACTCATAAAAGTCAAGAGGACAGTCGTTTACGATAGAATCATGTGTTTCCTTTGCTGTGATGGAAGTTCAAGAGGTTGATTTTTAAAGCGACGTGTTGTTCTTTACTCGCCCTTGTCTTGGTTATTGACGCCATCGGTCGGTTGAAAAGTTCAGAGTAAGAAGAAGATTGTGTCGTTTTTATGCCAGGTGTGATTGTTGTAGCGGTGACTCAGAGTGAACGCACAAATGATTGCTGCTTCATATCTCAAGTACATGTTTAGGTACGATCACAGCACTGGTTCTGACATAAAAAAAGGTCGGAAACAGACTGTAAAAAAAAAAAATCGATGCACGTTTATATCAAATACAGAGAGATATTCACGACACACACTCTCTCTTAAGCGCCTCATAGACGCACACAATTTACACACAACTTTTATTTTGATATTTTTAAATGTCTCTGACTTGAAACTACTGCGATCCTTCAAGGATTATTCAAATGATCGTGGATAATATATCGAAGATCAATACCATACGTTTGGCCTTTTGGAGAATAATCGCACGATTACGATAATTATCTTACATTTGGTCTTTCAGAGGATAATTGTACCAAATTATCATACGATTGTGATATTTATCATATACAGTATATGGCCCGGGATTACCTTGACACACTGTCAGTACTTTTAACCTCGAATATTTAATTATACTCGTACACAATTGCATCCTTTATGAGGTCTAACTCGGTTATTTCAATGCTCCGGCACAAAAGAGGTCAGGCTTTATGTGGACTTGCCCTTGATGTAAATTAGCTTTTCTACTTCTGACCCACACAATAGTAAGTAAGTCATTTTTATTTGTAGAGCGCTTTTCGAAACCAGGGTCACAAAGCGCTTAAACAATCAAAACAATACTCAATAAAATATATACTTAAAAGGTCAAGGTAACAACGAGACAAACACAGGAGACTCAGAGATTTAAGGAAAAGCCTGCACGAATAAAAGTGTCTTAAGATGTAAGTAAGTAATATTTATTTATATGGCGCTTTTCGAGGCCAGGGTCACAAAGCGCTTAAACAATCAAAACAATACTCAAAAAAGTACATACTTTAAAGATCAAGATAATACTGAGAACAACACAGGAGTTCCAGAAAATCAAGGAAAAGCCTGAACAAATAGAAACGTCTTAAGATGTTTCTTAAAGGAGTCAGTAGATCCATCAAGCACAAAGAGAGAGGAAGATCGTTCGTAAGCTTAGGAGCAACAGCCTGAAAAGATTTCTCTCCTCTGGTCCTGAGCCATGGAACCATCAGTAGATTCTGATCCACAGACCTCAGAGCCCGAGCTGGGGTGTAAGGCTGGATCAGATCAGTAAAGTATGTTTCTTGAAGGAGTCAGTAGATCCATCTCAATAGTCAATAGTCTCTGGTTAGTGGTAAACTTGGCCATGGCAGGTTCAGTAGCTGAAATAGTCCCTGGATCCTTCTTAGTTGGCTAAGTCAAAATGAAGTAGTTCCTAAAGAGACATACATATGCTTGTACCATCATCTCAAACCTGAGACCCTCATCTAAAGGCACTTTTTAACTACACATTTCCAGCCCGACTCGCCTCAACTATATTCTGTTGTTTAGTATTTCCAGCATCAAAACACAGTGCCTTGAAACGTTGAGGCAATGTTGTACTTACTGTTGTGACAGAAAGGTCTGGACCTCGTCCTCGGTACGAAATGGCAGATTTGTTTTCTTGTGCCGGAAAGATTGCTGAGTCTTTCTTCACTGACGTCCCTCTCTGACTAATCAGTAGCCGACAGTTGGTCGACCTTTTTATAACCGACTTGGCAAGCTTGAAAACTGATAAGGTACTAAAATAATAGCTTCTTCCACATAGCGTGCTGGTGGAAACGCAACCCGAACTGGGTAGAGTCGAGTAGGGCTAAGACAAGCTGGTGGAATGGGGGAGTTAGTTGGCTTGGTCCAGGGTAGGTTGGGTTCCTAAAGGGACGTGTAAAAGCTCGTACTAAGATGAGGATCTCGAGACCCTCCTCTAATAGTACTTTTCCACTACAGAGTTCTAGCCCGACTTATTTCTATTTTGTGGTTTTAAATTTCCAGCAACCCCAGTACCTACTGGTGGTGGTCAAGGCTGTCATAACGTAGCGTCGCGAAACCTGTAGGCCAAGGTGTTCTCACTGTACCAGACACAAAAAGGTCTGGACTTCTTTCTCGGAAGTAACTTTTCAGACCGACGTACCCTACTCTTAACTGCAATGATCTTTAAAAACAACAGGTTTGTTTTTTTTTGTGCTGGGAAGATTGCTAAAACTTTATTCATTGACTTTCCTTTTCTACGACATACCGTGCTGGTGGAAAAGCAACCCAAACTGGGTAGAGTTGAGTAGGGCTAAGACAAGCTGGTGGAATAGGGGAATTAGTTGTCTTGGTCGAGGGGTTCTTCTTAAAATTCTAATAGTACTGCAACAGTTTGTTTTCATGTCTTAACAAGAAGGAGCTGTCTCGCCTGCAGTTGATTCAGAACTCTGCAGCGAGAATTCTGACCTGCTCTAGTAGAAGAACTCACATCTCTCCGTTCCTTAAAACTCTTCACTGGCTGCCAGTTTCTTTCAGGATCAACTTTAAAATTCTGGTTCTTACTTTCAGATCTATTCATGGTCAGGCTCCTCCTTACATCACTGATCTGATCCAGCCTTACACCCCAGCTCGGGCTCTGATGTCTGTGGATAAGAATCTACTGATGGTTCCAAGCACACGGTTCAGGATCAGGCTTTGTGACCCTGGTCTGGAAAAGCGCTATACAAATAAAAATTACTTACTTATTTTTCCTCTTCAGAGTTCTAGCCCGACTGATTTCTATTTTGTGGTGTTACATTTCCAGCAACCCTGCTACCTACTCTTGGCGGGCAAGGACGTCATTACATAGTGTCGCGAAACCTGTAGGCAATGGTGTTCTCACTGTACCAGACACCAAAAGGTGCTGAGACTTTCTTCACTGACCTCCCTCTCTGACTAATCAGTAGCCGACAGTTGGTCGACCTTTTTATAACCGGCTTGGCAAGCTTGGATCCAGACCTGAGAAGTTACTAAAATAACATCTTTTTCAACATACCGGTGGAAACGCAACACGAACTGGGTGGAGTCGGGTAGGGCGAAGACAGGCCAATGGAATAGGGGAATTAGTTGGCCTGGTCCAGAGGTAGTTTAGGTTCTTAAAGAACCAAAGCTCGTAACAATATCTGGAGTTTTGGGGCTTGGAGACCCCTCATATAATTGTGGTAGCATCGTGACATAAAAGGCGTTACAGAGGGGGGAAGGGGGTCGTTTCTCTGCCGTAGCATTTTGTGGTTATAATTAAAGTGATGCATCTGAATTCCCACCATCAACAAATAAAAGTCCAATTAGTCGGGACTCTATTAAACCACTTTCCCCCCACGTCGACTACTTGATCTCAATATATAGTCAGGTGGCCATTGGGAATTAGCTGGCTCCGCGTTCATAGCTCATTTCCTGCTTCCTTATCAGAGCGTTATACCGCAGATGGATTAGATAACGGGAAGTTTCCAACCTTTTTTTCTTCGCTCTCCCGGGCCCCCTTGTAGTTAAACTCCCCGATCAGAACCGGGGCGGTACATCGAGCCAAAAAGACGTAGGGGGGGGTTAATGCAACGGTCACAGGTGCACACATGAATGGTGTGAAAGCGGCATATTCACAACATGACACCGGGGAGGGAGCTATATGACGGGGAAAAGATTTTAATTGGGTTCGCACCGTGTGCCTCCCGTGTATTGTTCCCTTTGTAATGGCTTGCACTGTGGCAATAACGCCTCTGTTTTTGGTTATATAATAACACCAATGCGTTTAAGTCGGGTTTAAAAAAACTCTTCTTTTTTTTTCATTTGGTATTGCCCGAAAAATCTGAGGAGTCATGTTCTGCCGGTCGCTGTCAGGATCCAGAGAGCTAAAAAAATAATAAGCCAACCTTCATTAGCCTTATCTTTGATTTGGTGGATCGAAGAAGAAGAAGAAGAAGAAGGGGGGGAAGGGTGGAGGGGGGGGGGGATGAAGAAAAGCGTTGATGATGAGAAAGAGAGAGATACTGTAAGAAAAAGGGAGCTGGAGGAGGAGGATGCATGGAGTGGGAAGATTAGAGAACGGTATGGACTCCGAGGGAGAACAGAGACAGGGGGACAAATGAAGGGAAAGACAAAGTTGGCGATGGCGTGGCGAGGGGGCGGGGGAGTCGTGGTGGTGGTGGTGGTGGTGGGGGGGGCGGGTTCAGGGTGCTTCCTCCCCTGCAGAGCCAGCTGGAACAAACAAACGCTGCCGATGCAGACAGTGTTTAATGGGAGAGAAGCTTCCCCCCGCGTGCCCTGGATGTTTCCCTGCACCTTTCATTTTCTAAATGCCGTTTTGTCTGTTCGCCACTTAACAAGCCACCAGTGCCTCCGAGAAGGAAGCCGCCTTTATTTTCCTGCCGTACATAATTAGCCGCCATTCCACGGAGCCTTGTTTGCTGCCACAAACCCCTTTTTTTTTTTTCTCGCATCAAAAAGTCAAGTCGTATTCGGGTCTGAATCCGGCGCTGTCGACCTCTGGGTTTATCCGGCATCGGGGATTATTCAATTGGAAATCTGTTTGAAGACGCAATAGTCGAACCTGTCGGCTGACAAATAACAACGCATTACTTTCCATTTGCCATAACGCGCCGGAGGCAACGGGCGCATCTGAAGTCAAATTGAGAAATGTTGTTTAAATTTTTTACCGTGAGCCCGGGAGGAGTCGCGTTCATGAATTTTAAAAGTCCAATCCTGACCCTGATCTGGCGGCTGATGTTTGCTGATGACACAACAGCGCCATGCTATTCTACGACGGGTAATAATTATAATCATTCGCAGTGAGTGGTCCTCGTCGCAGAAGTGGGGCACAATGGAAATAATTAGAGCTCCTCGGTTCAGATGCATCTCACCAGAGAGTATCAAGTGTGCGCCGCAGCACTTTTGACTTCCAGGATGTACAGCTGTGAGCAGCACACTTCCTGGTGTGGCCGAGCTGCAGGGTTGGTGTTTGTGTTTGTCTCACTCCACGCATGAACGCCGTGGAACCGTCACTACTTCGTGTGTTCCACGTCAGACCAGAGACCTGTTGGGGGGGGGGGGGTTTACCGAGATATCTAATGGTTGTCAATCCATAATCGTAAGGGGGGTGAGAAAATATTGATACACAAATACATGGTAATATTATTTTCACAATAATATCAATATTCAACAGCACTGAATCCATTTTTTTTTTACTTAAATTGTTATTATTTTAGGCTTTCAAATCAATTTTTGTTTTTACAATACTTATTTTAAGGTATAAAATAAAATCATCTTTTTTTTTTTTTTTTAATTTGCAATTAATGCACAAATATTTATTGGTAATTTTTGTGTTGCAATTAAACTTCTAAACTATTATTGTGTACTCTGCAACTAAAGGATCAATGTAATCCTACGAGATTCCGCCAACGACTGAGGACGAGAGGATACAATGGACTCCAGCGGCTTTTAATTTTGGTTTCAAAACAAATGAAAGCAGTTCTGTAAATGTGTCATGAGGTCTGTAAATTCTGCAACACCAGAGTCAAGTACTCGACAATACTACAAATATATACTTGTTACTAGAGTATCACGATATATCGAATTGTTGCCCCTTTATTGTGATACATATCATATTGGCAGATTCCTGGCAAAGCCCTAAATTTTTTTATTTTAATTTATTCAATTAAATTATGCAAGTAAATGTATTCTTTGTTTATATAATATAATGATTTATCATCATACAATAATAATTAAAGTAAGTAAGTAAGTAAAGGTTATTAGTAAAGTGCCTTTCTAGACTAGAGTCACAAAGCCCTTTAACAATTAAAAACAATAAACAGTTAAAATATATTCTTTAAAAGATCAGGGAAAGGAACATATCAAAATGTCTTAAGATGTTTCTTAAAGGAGTCAGTAGATCATCAAACACAGAGGGAGAGGAAGATCGTTCTAAAGCTTAGGAGCAACAGTCTGGAAGGATTTCTCTCCTCTGGTCCTGAAGCGTGTTCAGGAACCATCAACCATAGATTCTGATCCACAGACCTCAGTGCCTGAGCTGGGGTGTAAGGCTGGATCAGATCACTGATGTAAGGTCTGACCATGAATAGATCTGAAAGTAAGAACCAGAATTTTAAAATTGATCCTGAAAGAAACTGGCAGCCAGTGAAGAGTTTTAAGGATCGGAGAAATGTGAGTTCTTCTACTAGAGCGGGTCAGAATTCTCGCTGCAGAGTTTTGTATTAACTGCAGGGGATTATTAATTATAAACATACATTAATTAGAATAATGATCATCAATTTTTCAATCTAATGATGAAATGAAATAGGCTAGAAAGTTAGAATGACGCTTCACCTCATGTACAAATGTTCTTGGCAGTTGTTTAGATGATCGAGGCGACAACCTTCGCCGTTCCTGATCCGAGTGAACATGTGACATCTTCATCTTCAAAGCAGCTCCATTATAACGGCGCGAGCAGCTTCTGTGACACATTCCAGGTTTGCTCTTGAAAGGAAGGGAGAGTGACGTAAGGGAAGCTCCGTCACATGCAAGTAGACATTTGTCAGCGCACTATCTCTTGGCTCTCCTCTAACTCATTTCCTCCAGTCATCAGTCAGAGACTCTCTCAGAACGCCGGCTGCATAAATCACAGCGGAGCCCGTAAAACGCTCTCCAAAGGGAGTCAAATATGCACCTCGGTGTAGCCGTAGCTGATAAAAGAGCTAATTCATCATTTGGTCACATAAAAACCTCGGAGATTCATCGTCGCGGCGTCTGTTCTGGAATCCAGGAGGTGTCGGTTTGCAGCGGTGTTGCTGTAGCGCGTACGACAACATTATTATCTTTTAATGTGGAGTTATTTTCACAGTAATTACACGGTTACGCGAGCTATTATCCAGAAATGATGAACTTTCTCTCTTTTTTTTTTTCAAATGAATGACGACGGAGCACAGTTTGAAATCTGATCCAAATGTTTACGAGTGTTGCGTCGTCCACTCGTGCTCATTAACCGAAAAACCCCCCAAAGACACTTTTTTATTGACTCATAAATAATGATGAAGAAACGTGTTATTATAACTGTGAATTCTATTTTGAATTATTAACCCTAGAGCTTATGAAACATGTTATCAGGGCAAAGTATAGGTTACATTAGCAAAAAGAAACGTCTCAAAAATAAAGATCTTGTGCAGGATTTCCCTCAGATTGGCGCTGTAGCGATACACTTTTCTGAAAGATTTTAGGGAACACTAAATTTTACTGACGTCTTGTGATTTTTCCAATGTCTTTTGGTTTGAAATGATAGAACCGAAACCCAAAATATGTTTGAAACATCAGCTTTAAAAGCTGCCGGAGTCGACTGTATCCTCTCACCCTCAGTCATTGCGTGGGATTTCATTGTTACTTTAGCGATGGAAAATGTACTGACTGCTGCCATCTATTGCCCAGAAGTTTAGTTGCAGCACATAAATGAACTAATGTGAATATTTACATGTAAATTGTAAGTAAAAAATATTGAATTGTTTTATTTTATTTACACTTTATTGAAATATAAAACATAAAAGAACTATGAAAAGAAACAAATATTTATTTATATATATGATTTTTTTCTAATGGAGTGCTGTTGGATGTTGATACAGTAACGTGAAAATAAATATTGTTGTATTTTTCACACACTCTCAGCTCCGATGGTAAGTTTTTGAATGACTTGATGCTTTTAAATACTTTTACTCTCGTATAATAAGTTGTTGCGCTTTATTAATGTGTTATATACGATATGTTACATTTTGATGGTGTTCATGTTTGTTACGTCGCTGGAGTGTAGCTACTTATCCTGCGATATACCATCATTTTCCCAAATACTATAACATCTTAATCTTGTGTGAATCCTTGAAAAAGTAGTACACATTACTGTATATACTAGACCAGGGCTCAGTTGGCCCGGGGGCCACTTGTGGCCCTTCGGTTCTTTTCATGTGGCCCTCGTGAGTTCAGAGTGAATGGTTTTTTTTGCACATTTCTAAAAATGACTTGTAAATTAAATGTAACTTACTAGAAGTACATTTTGTGAGTATTACTAAGTGCTAAAAAAAATCCTGACATGTTTCTCCTTCGGTTATTTTATTAATAATATATAATGTAATTATATAAAAACAATGAAATTGCATGATCTTGTTTTTACAAGTTGTTTCTTTAGCTTTAAAAAACATATTTTCCAATAATATAGGGTCCGTTAAGCCCCTTCTTACTATTGACTTGATATATAATGGGGCACCCGAGTATCCACTGGTACATACTCAAAACAATATTTAATATTAAGGGGAAACTTAAAAAATAAAAAAAATAAAAGGATTTTAAAAAACTAAGCTACCGCAAAGCCAAATTTGCATATTACCTCTTATTATTTTAAATGTATTTATTAAATATTATTTATATTCTATAATAAATCCCCCAAAATTATGGACAAAAAAATATTATATTTAAAATATATACATTTATTTTATTTTAAGAAAAAATACTTATAGTATATTCTGAACTGACAAGTTTCAAGTGAATACAGTCAAGTGTCCATTTATCCATGTGTACTCTAAACTATATTCGTCCTCATGCATTTCACAACACGAGAATAATCTGGTGAACGATTAAACTCCTCTTCATCTATGTCAGCGCAGCCACATCAAACACAATTAAAAACATCATTAATATTGATAACAGTCCGTTTATCCGTTTATTAGCCTTAAATGATTTTATTTTTTTTCCACTGCTGGGACGACTGTGCCTCGGTTGATGAGCAACACTGTCCTCGCAAGGATACATTATGGTAATGTAGTCTTTTCTTGCAACAGATGTGCATTTATATCCTTGTGAGTAAAAATGTTCATGAATATTTCATTTCTAATTAATATGTAGGACAATATGGCTTCCAAGGCAAATGTGTGTTTATTACATGCAAAAGTTACTTGTGAGGACAACATGGGGGGGGGGGGGGGTGGAAAAGTTTGTGTTTACTTCAGTCACGTCTGTCGGTCTCGAGACATTTTCGGTCCAAACTCCCATAATGCACTCAAGTCCATTAGATCGTTAGATTTATATTGACCCTTTTGAATATGCATGTTTTATGGTGTCGCTATATTCACCTCTGAGCCCTGGTCTAGTATAAACAGTAATATGTACTACTTTTGAAAGGATTCAAACAAGATTAAGATGTGATAGTATTTGGGAAAATGTTGGTATATCGCAGGATAAGTAGCTACACTCCAGCAACATAACAAACATGAACACATCAAAATGTAACATCGTATATAACGCATTAATAAAGCACAAGAACGTATTATAAGAGAGCTTGTTTTCACGTCTGAAGGACATTATAAAAGTATTTAAAAGCATCAATGTTGATATGTTGATCTATAAAGTAAGTAAGTAAGTAAGTAATATTTATTTATATAGCGCTTTTCCAGACCAGGGTCACAAAGCGCTTAAACAAACAAAGCAATGCTCAAAAAAGTATATACACTTAAAGAACAAGATAATACTGAGAACAACACAGGAGTTCCAGAAAATCAAGGAAAAGCCTGAACAAATAAAAACGTCTTAAGATGTTTCTTAAAGGAGTCAGTAGATCCATCAAGCGCAAAGAGAGAGGAAGATCGTTCCAAAGCTTAGGAGCAACAGCCTGAAAAGATTTCTCTTGCGAGTGTTTAAGATAAGATAAGTGACATCGATCATGGATGTCAACAATTATACAGAGACTGCACTTTTTTGATGGATTTCAGATTCTTCAAACCTAAACATTTTCGAAAGGGTTTGTCAGTCTTTAAAGTGGAGAGTTGGAGCTTTCTTCCTCGCCTACTGTTCTGAACTCCACCTGCTGTGCCTTTTAGCTCAGTGGTCCCTAAACCACCGGGTCCGCGAGGGATTTGAAACTGGGCCACACAGAAAGATAATATAAATCATTACATTTATGTTGTGTTGATAAGTATTGTCTGAATGTTGTTTGATTTTTTTTTTTCCAAATTCATTATCATGTGACCTTTGACATTTCAAGATTCTATTTAGGTCAAAAATACTAAAAAAAAAAGTCAAGTCTTAAAAGTGACCTAAAACACATATATAGGACCATCTTGTTGAAGAGAAACTGCTGATTGATGTATTTTTTATAGACTTAACGTTTGGTTTTTGCAGCTCATGCCATGTTATTTTTTTCTGTTTTTATCTAAAGGCCGATTATGGTGAAAATAATGCGGCCATTAAACCGGTCTTTGTGCAAAATGTGTTCAAATATTTCACTAAATTAAATTGCATTAGTTTGAATAAATGAGTGTTGAAATGTAAAATTGAACTATAACTATCTAATATTTTGTATTACTTTTATTATTATTATTAAATATATATCTTATATCTTAGTATTATATATATATTAGTATAAGTATTAGTATTATATATATCTTATATCTTAGTACTATTATGTATATCTTATATCTTAGTATTATTATTATAATATCATCACCGTCTGAATTGTGTTTTGTTGATTTTAATGAATACATTTTTTGTTTTTAATTCATTTACAAAGTCGTAAGAGCATGTAATGTTTACTCGTAAAATAAGTAAAGTAGTAAAAAAGGGTAAAAGACAAACTATATGTGACCATCTTGTTGAGGCGAAACTACTGATTCAGCGAAATGTTAAGATGTATTTTTATATACTTAACATTTGGTTTGGTTTTTGCTGTTTTTATCTAAAGGTCGGTTTTTGATAAGAAGGCAGACATTAAAAGGTTTGGAACCTCTGATTTAGCTCATCCATATCAAAGATTTTTTAAATAAATTCCAAATTTAAAATTTCCATGATGCTAGTTCAGACCGAGTGGTGGAGTCAGGACTACAGACCACTTCTGAGTAGTGGTAACATCTTTGATCTTTCTCATCGTGCATCATGTGTAAGTTTGTTTTATTTACTCGGAGTGATGTGCATGAAAATAGACGACGCTCTTCAGTGTTCTTAAGAAGAATCTCTTCACTGTCCTTCAGGATTTGAGCTTCATCTCAGAAATCTAACATTCCCGGCAGCAGCTGCAGAATGTTCCGGCTCCTCGAGGACAATGACCAGAACACCTTTTTCCTCCTTTATGTCCCCGTCGGTGTTATGATGCGTCTCTGTCTCTGTCACAGCGGGACTCACCGAGTGGGCTAAATTCTCCGGGATCATAGCAGCACCAGCTATTTTTTCCTTTTATATTCAAATGACGCGGTGAATCCTCTGAGCTCCGTCTCTGAGGTGTACGCCTGTGTATGTTTTTTTTCTCCCCCCTTTGTGTGCAGTATTTTGGATTATCTTATGGTTTATTTATGTAGCTAATTCCACGGAGAGGGTATCTTTGTCATTGGAGAGCGGGCCGTACAGTCTGCATGCATACTTTATAGCAATATGATCTAATAGCTTTTAAACTCACAATCAAAGATGCATGCGGCTGCAGTGTTTTGGCTCCGGTGATGAGGCCCCCGGAGAACACGTAAGGTATCTATATGCATTTCCAATGTGCTCTCTCGTGTGTGTGTGTCCACGGGTGCATATGAATGATCCATTTCCGAGGCGGCCGAAGCTTAAGGAAGCATGCTGTGCAGCTTGTTAAAATCTGTGCCGTGGGACTGCGTTTTATACCTGGACAAAGTGTCCTGACACGAAATAAGCAGCGACAAACAAGCGTGAGCCTGGTTGGTGGAGCCTTTGGTCGGAACCCTCTCGCATGTCATCTCGTGACATCGCGGCTAATTGCGATGCTAATAAATACAGTTTTTGTACGAATGATTTTTAAATGAGACGATTTCACATCCCAGTAAATCATTCGTCAACCCATGTGTGTGTGTTTTGACACAGTGGTCCCCAACAACCCCCAGTCCGAGGACCAGTACCGGTTCTATTTATTATGACTCCCATTTTTTCATTTTGAAAAAATAAAATGAATTTAAAACGCAAACTGTCCAATAAAACTTTCGTGTCAGAGTCATCGTTCCATATGAATAATGCTTAAACACAAACTCACACATCGGCTCTAAAAGCTAGGGCATAACATACGGAACTCCATGGTCAACATACAATCAAATATACATCGATGCAATAAACAAACATCTTGTTATAACCAGTCCAGGGCTCTTGCTGATTCAGCGCTATGGTGAGATGTTTTTTTTGTATTTTTTTGGTTGTATTTTGACTTTTTTCTAATCTGAACGTCGGCCCGTGAATAGAATCTTGACATGTAACCAGTCCACGGTACAAAAAAGGTTGGGGATTCATGTTTTAAGACACAGGTACTTTATTTGAAATTACATGGATAAATGTTGGCAGCAACGACTGCAAAGACAACTGATGAATGTTGGATATTGTAAGATGACTAGAGAAGCAACCAGGAGAGATAAAACCTTGGCAGAATACATGTATTGTTGTTGTTTTGTATTGGCTTTAGTCCCTTATTCGATTAGGGACTTGTATCAGCTTGAATCTGACGGTAGGATACATATCACGATACAGGAGCAACATAACGATATGTCGCGTTATATTGTGAAACTTGATACTACGATGTTGCTGGTGTTGCAGAATTTACAGACAACACGACTCTTGATGAAGTCGTAACTGCTTTCATTTGTTTTGAAACCAAAATATGTTCAAACATCAGCTTAAAAGCTGCTGGAGTCGACTGTATCCTCTCGTCCTCAGTCACAAAAATGAACAAATGATGCGAATATTTGCATGTAAACGTTAAAATAAAGAAATCGATAGTGTTGTCAAAAAAGATTGTAATATTTAAGCGTATTAACCTTTTGTTACACACTTAAATTCGCTACTACTTTAAAGCTATTGAAATATAAATATTAGCAAAGAGCGCTAGCATTCATAGACTCGCTTTTACATTACGCACATCTTGTTCTACGCCACAGTAATTACCAGATGTACAAGTAATTATTGGATCCAGATGGTAATTTTGTTCCCCACCAAAAATAACCATCTGCTCCTTGTGCAATTAGCCACATTTCTTTAAAAAGAAATTGCACTTTTATATTATATATTTAAGTTTAGTTTAGTTTTGCTTACGGATGGACAGAAAGAGGGTAAAAAAAACCCCAACAAAACCTCTTTGTAAGAGGTTAGAAATTAACTATAACATTAATCTATGACAGTCCACAGGCAAAAATAATATATATATATATATATATAGTTCAGCCATAACATTTAAAACCTAGACGACAATAGTGATAAATCTAGAGCAGTAAACGCACCACAGACTGTGTTGTATCATATTCATTAGATTCTAGATCGCTGGATTAACTCTTGAACTTGATATTTGGATAGTCGAACATGCCCACGAGCGCCGACTCACCACCGTTTACAGGACAAAGGCTCCGTCGTCTGGAAGAAAGTAATGTTTTTTTAAACACGTGTCTCTGGGGAGACTGAAACATTAATTTAGGTTTCCATTTTTAAATGTATTTAAATCTCGTCAGGAATTAATTAAATTAGTCCTGACGGCGGCGAGGAATCTCCTAGCAATGTAGTTACTCTTCCCTCCAGAGACCTGTGGGTTTTCCCATCACATTTAAAAATCAATTACCTTTGTACCTCCCTCGCCTCTCCAACTCTTCCTAAGTGCCTCCTTATATACTTCATTAGAAAGCCCACCTCTTCACCTATAGCTTTCAACACCTGACCCAAAATCCGTCTTTCGGAGCGAGTCTATAGAAGATAAATATAATCCTGTTGTGTGTCACCAGAGAGTTGTTGAATATCAAATTTCTTCTTTCTTTTTTTCTGATCAGTGGAGAAGGTTTTGACTTCTGTGTTTTTAATCTACACGAGTAAAAGGGTAGATTTCAGTGCATTTTTTTTTTAATACATTGTACCTGAACTGTATTTGTTTTAAACAATTTCCCGACAATCCTTAGGGATCAACAAAGTTCTACCTAACCTAACCTATTTACACCATTTTCAACCATTTTTTGTGCGATGGTGTATTAGCATTAACGTCGATAAAGTACAAAAAAATACAAAAGAATGACGAATATTTCTATAAAAAAATACAGTTAAAAACATCTTCATCAACAACTGCAATACTTATGTGTATCAGCAGTAAATCTAGCTAGTTTAATCATTTAAAAAAAAACTCTTGGCATCTTGTTTACTATAACTTTATCAAAGTTAAACTTCATGTGCAAAAAAACACACAATTATTTGACTTATCCAGGATTCAACTGTAACACAATCTGGAAATGGTGACCGTTAAAGCTAACAATTGAACGTCAACTACTACTTAACCACTGATTACCCTTTTGTTAAACCTCTATTGGACGCCGTATATTCAGTGTTTTTCACCACCTTTGCATGGATATATAATGGTGAGTGATATTTACAAGTAGGTGTATGGTTGGGTAAATAACATGTTATTAGCAGTAACATGATTTTTTTTCCCTACCTCGCCTTCATTAACACAACATCCACTGAGTCAAGAAATCAATTTTGAAGTTCATCTTAAGGTAACCCCTTAGTAATATTCCCTAAAACAATCCAAGACTTTTGAAGTTGGTTTTATTGTTGACATGTAACCAGTCCATGGTACAAAAAAGGTTGAGGATTCCTGTTTTAAGACACAGGTACTCAAGTTTATTTGAAATTACATGGATAAATGTTGGCAGAAACGACTACGAAGACAACTGATGGATGTTGAATATTGTAAGATGACTAGAGAAGCAACCAGGAGAGATAAGACGTTGGCAAAATACATGTATTGTTGTTGTTTTGTATTGGCTTTAGTCCCATATTCGATAGGGATGTGTATCAGCTTGAATCTTACGGTACGATAGATATCACGATACAGGAGCAACATAACGATATGTCGCGTTATATTGTGATACTTTAGTAACAACGATGTTGCTGGTGTTGCAGAATTTACAGACCACATGACTCTTGACGAAGTCGTAACTGCTTTCATTTGTTTTGAAACCAAAATATGTCTAAACATCAGCTTTAAAAGCTGCTGGAGTCCAATGTATCCTCTCGTCCTCAGTCACAGAAATGAACAAATGATGTGAATATTTGCATGTAAACGTTAAAATAAATCAATCGATAGTGTTTTCAAAAATGATTGTAATATTTAAGCGTATTAACCTTTTCTTACACCCTTAAATTCCCTACTACTTTAAAGCTATTGAAATATAGATATTAGCAAAGAGCGCTAGACATACGCTATAAACACAACATCCACTGAGTCAAGAAATCAATTTTGAAGTTCATCTTAAGGTAACCCCTTTGTAATATTCCCTAAAACAATCCAAGACTTTTAAAGTTGTTTTTATTGTTCTCGTGAACTTTCTTTTGTCTCTTTTAAATTGGCTTCAATTTGCACGATCAGACCGACGAGAAGCCGTCACCGCCTCAGGTATCAATAGGAAGACAATCCGCGGTCGGCCTTAAGACCCGTCAGCCCTATGTGACTCCGAAAGCCAAAACAAAGATCCACGCTCGTACGTCCGCCGTGTGTTCGCGGCTACAGCCCCCGGGAAAGGGAATCGTGTTATCCTCCCTCGTTGCGCCATCTCGCAAAACATTTTCGGCGCTTCTAACTGAGGGGCACGAGTGCGGCGTGGCTTGATGGCTGCGTCCTATTTTAGTCCGCGGCAGGTAGGCGGACGAGGTTGAACTGCGGAGGTTCTCGCTGCGGCGAAGTCTTCGTCTAATTAGTTTGTCTAATTATGTCTTTGTGCTGGAAATTTCTCAAATTAGTGGTATCGTGCAGAATGTGAGTGTGCTCATTACGGTTGTCATGAGAATTGTTGCGGTGGTTAGAAGACGAAGAGAGGGGAGAGAAGGAGTGTCCTTGGGGCCGAAGGGAGAAGAAAAGAAAAAAAAAAAAAAAACCTCTCCAGGATCCAAATCCCTTTATCAAACACACATATCTCATAATAAGGGTTGTAATGTGGCTCTTTATCTCGGGAATTCTAGTGGAAAATGGGAAATGCTTGACCCCCTCTCGCCTCCTTCCGTGGCTAGGTGTGGGCCGCCTTTGATTTTCCCTCGCCGTATATGTCAGCGCATCAAAGATGCAAGGATCTTACGCGGAGGGATGGTTTCATTTTCCCTCTAAGGGGAAGAAGAAATACCGTCCCTTTCCCTCACATCCTTTTGCATCCACAACTGTTTCTCTTGACCACCAAGTGAAAGCACTGGATCACTGCCTCTTTTTCCTCTTCCTTACTCACCTTTATTCTCTTCTTCATTCTCCCTCCTTGTCCTTCCCCCACCGCCGGGCCATCAGTAATTGGTATTCCGAGTGGCAGCTGGGATCCATACAAACACAGCAGACAGAGGGAGAGAGCGAGCCGGGCAAAATGTGCATGAGAGGAAAAGCGAGAGAGAGAGATAGGACCGAGAGAAAGAGAAATCCAGCGAGTCAATACCTTGGTTCATTAGAGCACTGAGTCACAGTGGCCACTGCCTCGTTTGTTTGTGTTTGTCCAATACTCCGTCTTAAGCAGAACCCGCCGCCTCGGCCGGCGCTCGCCACCGGCAAACCTGACAGCGACGCACCGCGGGACGCCGCCATCGCCTGTGATACCGGCTTTTGTCCCGCCGTATTAGCAGATTACGACGTAATTACCCAATCAATAGCCCCTAAATTAATCAAAGAAGGATTTGGAAAAACCGTGGACGCTTTGAAATGTGGAACAAAAAAAAAATAACGCCGCGGTCAAGTCCAAGCATTAGGACACACAGCGTCTGGTTTGTGGAGATCCACGCCGACGGTTGTGGAAACGGATTCCTTCGGTTCGTTTGTGGACTTCTGGATTTTGTCGCAAGAACGAGGAAATAAAATAAATGAATTTTAACGAGTAAAATTAAAGCCTATTATGCAAATCTGTTCTTTGCTGTCTCAGTTTTCATCTCAAATATGAGACAAAGCTATTCAGCAAGATGCTGCTGATTTCTGAAAACACATAAAAAGGCTTTAGTTGAGTCTTTAAGAATTTGTTGTGTTACAGAAACCCTTTACAATATAGAAATACTTATCTATTTAAAAGTATTTTTGGTTGCAAATTACTCACAAGCACTAGTGTTAAAGGAGGTTCTCACTCGGGTTATGTGTCACAGTGACGCTGTGAAATTGGATCAACATAAAAAACCTTAAGTGCTTCATCTTGATTGATATGACCTCGGAAAAGAACAGGACAACATCATCTGCGTATATAGACATTTTGTAAGTAAAGTAAATTAAAGGTTATTTGTAAAAAGCGCTGTTCACAAAGCGCTTTAACAATCAAAAACAATACACAGTTAAAATATATACCAAGAAACATAAGAAAAACACAGGAGCCTAATAAGAATGTCTTAAGAAGTTTCTTGAAGGAGTCAGTAGAGCCATCAAACACAGAGGATTATGGAACCATCAGTAGATTCTGATCCACAGACCTCAGACTCCGAGCTGGGGTGTAAGGCTGGATCAGATCAGTGATGGAAGGATGAGTCTGACCATGAATAGATCTGAAAGTAAGAACCAGCATTTTAAAATTGATCCTGAAAGAAACTGGCAGCCAGTGAAGAGTTTTAAGGATCGGAGAGATGCGAGTTCTTCTACTAGAGTGAGTCAGAATTCTGGCTGCAGAGTTTTGTATGAACTGCAGGCGTGATCGTCCAGATCGTGTTGTGACATCATTTTCTTAAGTTTGGAGATTTATTCAAGTTGAAGGAAACAGTTACCCTGGAATCTCATCATCAGGCGCGATAACCAGAGTTTCAGTTTTGTCCGCATTTATCTGCAAAGTGTTTTCACTCAGCCATTGTTTGATTTCTACAACAACAACAAGACAACGTCATTTGCGTACAGAGACATTTTGTGTTCCATTATGTGTTTCTGTTTCCTTCAAATCGCTGCATGGACTAAAGAACATCTTTTGAACAGTGAAATTATGAAAATGACAAACTTCTCTTGAACGTACATGTAAGAATAGGGAATATTTTATTAAAAGAACCTGACATAATGCATTCTTATTGCTTTAGATATCAATTTTAAAACCCTAAATAATAGCATATGGAACTCGTATGTCTGACATTTAAAAAGCTAAAGCTAACAGTAAATATCTATTTCAATCCATCTCAAATGTCTCCACTGCTAGACGAATAAAGGAATATTTATAGAGAATCTTGTTTTTCATCAAGTAATTTCAAGTAAACTAAATAAAAAATAAATAATTAATTTCCCTTTAAGAAGCTGTATTATTATTTGAAAACATTGATAAACAGTGGGATTTTAGCAATTTTACCAAATATTTTTCTTCTTTTTTACTTCATTGTCATACACAGTATATATATATATATATATATATACACATATATATAGTATAATATATTTATATACAGTCTATATATATATATATATATATATATATATATATATATACTTACTTTCTAGTTCATTCTAACCTTTTAATATAATGTCCTTCTAATATGTTAGTCCTTTTATAATGACTTTATCATTTTTCAATTACTTTGTGACACTTATATTTCCCATGAACTGGATTAGTACTATCTTGTCTTATCTTACTTTAAGTCGTTCACCCACACAACTCTGCTGTGGTATCTGACTGGTTACATGCAGTGAATTATTAGATACCGTTGACAAATCCAGCACTGGAGGGTAAAATGCTTCTTCAGTCTAAGTGAATGTTGGACGAACAGAATAAAGTGCAGCTCCATTATAAAACAGAATCAGGATTATTCTGTTCTCAAAAAAAACATGAATTTGTACAACCCACCCAAAACAAAAAGGGCACTTGTTCCGAGGTCACGGTTGACTGGATGCAAACCAATTGCCAGGATATTGAAAGAGAGAAATTTCAAGTGAAGTGAAGTAACATGCTTCTCTTCTGAGTTGTTTTTTTGTGTGTTTTAGGAAATTGTTAGAAAAAGGGCTGTGTGTGTATCTCGCTGGCATGTAACTCTCGGGGTCCTCTCGGTGCATGGTGACCTCTCATTACCACTGCTTGAGGGAGCGTGAAACGGAGATCAGTCCAAAGGGCAGCTGTGTAGATGCGCGTAACCTTTTTAACCGCTGGAATACGTCAACCATACAAATAACTCATTAACCTTATCTATTTAAATGAAAAGCTCCCAGTTTTACCTCAGTCGGGTCGGTTCAATGTTCGATTTGACCAGTGCCAGCGCTGCGGGTTCAAGTAAATAGCATTTGGTGGAGCAACTTGGTCTTTCCTTTGTTGGTTGTAGGCTGATAACCAGGCCGGCTTTGGCGTGAGGTTTTTGGTGAAGGGTTTAGCACGAGGGTCTCTTGCTTCTTGGAAGAAGCGCAGGACAGCATTGATTGAGGAGCTCAATAGCTCAGGTCTTTTAATCACCTCGCTCACAGGCTACATTGTCCCAAAGGCCTGGAAAATAAACGCTTCTAATACCCCCGTGCATAAGCACACAGCAGCCAGATCAGGCGGCCCCTCGCCGACCCACCCGGCCACTAATCAATAGGCCTGATTACCAGTGTGGAGGCTCACCGTTGCTTTGTTCTCACTTTGTCGGCCAGAGAACTGAAGCTTCGCCCGGTTCAGTAACAACACATCGTTTAAATATTTCTGCTCATTTAAATACCTCGATTTCTTTGAGCGTCGTGGGTGAGGAAGAGCAACGCTAGGAGACGGCACGTACCTCTGTCGTGGTGGTCTGATGCATAAACAACAAATGTAGCCTCATCTGGAATTGAACCTGTAGCACAAGGTAAAGGTGCTTTGGTAAAACCACTTGTCTACTGGTGTCGTTATCAAAGAATTTTCAAAAATAGATTCAAAGATCTTTGTACCACCTTTTGGCCGATATGATATCAGGACAGAACGAGACGTCATCTGCGTATAGAGCTATTTTATGTTCCACATCCCCCACATGAACACAATTAATTCATTTTTACAAATGCCACAAAAACATATTTTCCCTGTCCCATTATCAACGATTGCTGAAGATTACATTGGATATGTTCATCGGTTTTTTAGTTATTTTGCCAACAGACAGATTGATACGTTGATCACGTAACACATTTGTACTTAAGTAACAAAACAGAATGACCATTGTGTCACGCTTCCATTCAATTGAACTAAAATTATAGAATTTGATCAACACAAAAAACCTTAAGTGCTACCTCTGATATGATCTTAGAAAAGAACAAGACAACGTTATCTGCGTATAGAGACATTTGGCGTTCCATGTTCCTAGACTATTAATGAAATATGGTGTTATTCTTTTCATTATGTGTTTCTGTTTCCTTTAAATCTCTGAATGGACTAAGGAACGCAAATAAAATCCTCTTTAAAAGAGTGAAAATAGGAAATATTTTATTAAAAGAAACTTACATAATGTAATAATTTCCTTTCACATATCTAACTGTACTCCAAGTAACCAAGAAAGTATGATCATTGAGGCTTTGTTTACAGGGTTAGCTTAGCTTAGTTTCCCAGGTTTTGCTGTCCGGGTAATTAAATTAATTTGTAACCTTTATATTGGCAAACTTGAATGTGTAAAACCATCTTCAAAGTAACAGATTTACAAGGATTCTGACGCACAACAGATTCATATGTGACCTTATCTTTGTCTCATATCTACAGAAGAAAGTTTTTGGTATTTCCTTTGCTGTACCTCACAGAAGTAAAGTACATAAATGAAATTAATCTCACCCAAGAAAAATCTTTGAACGTGTCAATGTTGTCTGGTTAGTCGATCGTTTCGCCTGAATCAAGCTCAAGACATAAAACACTTTCACGACTTCCAACCTTGATTTTAATATCAAAGTGCTTGGACTGTTTTTCTCTGGAGGGAAAGTGAATGCACCATTGATTTATCCTTTCAAAAAAAACAAAAAAACACTTTCTATTCTTTTCTAAAATCTCTGGGAGAAGCTGTGTCTCGCTGAAAAACGTTTTGCCAATTAAAATCTTGAGTCGAAGAAAAACGAGGGAACGCTTACTGTTGTAGTTTATAACATGGACCATTAGGTGTGTGTTCTGCCGAGCGGGGCCAGGATTTTTTGTATCTTTAAGATGAAAATAAAACATAAGACGAGTGTACAGTATACTCTGGGAATACAGAGTAGACATTAGAAGTACCTGCGTTCATTAAAAAGTAAACACCAATATCTTGCCATAACTAATCCAAAATGTAAATGAAAAAATGATGTTTTCCATGCATCCGCTCGTGACTCGTGGTTGTGTCGTGAAAAAAAAGACGATATTTCCTGTTTAACGGTTCCAAGCATGTGACATTAATCACAGCGACTCAGCAGTGTGCTGCTGTGTTGTGTGAAGATAGCCTCGGGACGCCGGATCCAAAGAGTTGTTTCTCTTCTTTTTTTTTTATAGTCCAGATTTATGTGCGGTGCTGACCCAGATATAATGAAAACATTCAAACGTACACATCGGGGGCTCTAAAAATGGCATGTCTCTGTTTTGTACTCTGTCACCATCCCCCCCCCCCCCCACACACACACCCACCCTCCTCCTGAATGTCTTCTCGGCCTTATTGGCTGTCAAATCTCCTTATACTGTTTGGAAAATGCTGTACATTCTGTTACAGGGTTGCGACTGATAGCCTGCCAATTTCAGCTGTGGCACATCCGAAAGCCTCCCCCCCTCATCTCCCCCTTCCTCCCCCACCACCACCACCACTCCCACCATCATCCAGAACACAGAGACTTGCATTAAAGCTGTGACTGTGGGCTTTTTTTTTTTGTTTTGCTTTCTCGCTGATTCTACACCGTCTGATGAAAGGTTTCATAGGAAAAAAAAATGCTTCTGTTTTTCTTCTTCTTGTAATCTGAAAGGGCTGCTGGAGAAACAGCCTTGATGCAGGTGAAAACAAAAAAACTCCCGGCTAGTTGTGTTGAAGCGTGCTGCGACTTAAGCAACAGACGGAATGATTGTTTGGTTTTTTTGGGGGGTTTTTTCGGTCGGTGATTCAGCAGCCATTTATATTTCCGTCCGCCGCGTCTATCGATAAGCCCTCTAAGCCCGGGTTACAAAAACTAATAACATCAATGGCTTCGAAGGGAAAAGAGATGGCGGCGCATTAGCTCTCGGAAGGCGGCTTGAATATTGAGATCGGAGATTGACAACGGTCCGGAGGGCACCACGGCTCGTCCCGGAACCACTCTGACTGACATGCTTCACATTTCTCTCTCTCCTCCTCCTCCTTTTTTTTTTTTTTCTTTCCCCTTTCCCACCCTCGCTCTTCACAGCCGTCCTCCTTTCTTCTCGCTCCGTCCTCTAGACCCCCTTCTTCCCCTTTGTCCCCGCCCCCTCATGCCCCTGTCTTTTGGTCTCGGTGCCAAGTGAAGGAGTCGCCTTCTGAGACGAAAAAAGAGGAATCGTTTCTGGCTCTGGGAACAAAGGGAAATATTTTTTTCGGGGAGAATTTGGACGATTTACAATTATTGTTTCTCAAAGTGATAGTTCACCCAAATTTCCCTCATTTTCTACTCACCCTCATGTCGAATAAGGTTTGGGATTTTAGTAATTTAGAGTAAAATTTAGAGTAATCTGTTCCTTTTAAGAGTTACAGGCAAACATGTTTGTTCATGTCATCCAAAAAGACACTTTAAAACATCCAAATACCTCCATACTGCTTGCCTGTAACGTCCATCTTGTATTGAAGCCTCGAAATAAGAAACGTTCCCCCCAATATTGAAAGAAAAAGTCTATATTTTAACCTTGTTCTAGCAGAAGATCCCAGGCTACCAGTGTAAATCTTACAAACACACACTTGCAGTGTGTTTCAATAAGGACACACCAGATGCTTCTGCCACAAACAAGCTTAAAATAAACGGATTTAATTAAGATTTGCCTGAGCTATTTCCTCTTGTGGAGGCTTCAATACAAGATGGACAGTACAGACGAACAGTATGGAGGTATTTAAGGATGTTTTTAAGAGTCTTTTCGGATGACGATGACAAGTGAGCACTAGTAGCTACATTAGCATGAACATACACTTTAGCTTATAACTCTAAAAAGGAACAGATTACTCTGAAAATAACCCTAAGTCGATAGAAGGGTGAGTAGAAAATGAGAGAAATTTGAATTTGGTGTGAACTATCACTTTAACTAGCGTCTGAATCCCTGTTTTGACCTCGATTGAAATATACAAGATAAGGTTTTCTGTTGTGTTCTATTGATCACTTAGCGGCTAAATTAAGCGTCAGCTTTTAAAAGTGACTTTTCAAACCACCCATTGATTATAAGCGTATTGATGAGAAATTTCTTCCCAGCCCTTTCGGACCTCTCTGCCTTCCTATCGAGCCGTGATCAATGGTCGGCTTTTGTCCGTGCTCCAGGGATGCCACGGATGTATTAGCAGGGCGTTTATTGTGCTTTTAAGAGATGATACTGAGGAGACTCATGTAAGTATGTCATGAACTCCCCTGACAAAATGACACTTCATCACTTTACTTCAATAGATATGTCAATTAAGAGCTCGAAATCAATGGTGAAAAGTGAATAAAAGTACGAATGGACGTGAAAAACATATTTAATCTGTGTGTTGCCTCTGGGTCAAGGTGAACGACCTCCAGCACGGCATATGTTTTTATTGAAGCCAGAGAGGTTGTTTACCTTGACCCAGAGGCAACACAAGGGATACCACAAACTCATTTGTTTTCTGGTCCCCTTGACCCAGAGCGAAACAAGGGATACCACAAACTCATTTGTTTTCTGGCCTTTTGGTGGCCTTGAGTCAGAGATAACACAAGGGATACCACAAACTCATTTGTTTTCGGGCATTTTGGTTACCTTGACACAAGGGTTGATAAGAGTCTTAGAAACTTAACTAACCCTTAACCACTGTCGATGTCTCGTTTTTTATGGGTGTGGGCAGAGAAAGGCATCTTTTATTTATACAATGTCAGCTGGAAAAATAAAAGATTGTCATCATTTAGTTAAGCTGGAACTGATGAATAATATGCGCTTAAAATTAGACTAAAAATGGCCTTAATTTTCAGTGACAAAACACAATTATCCTCAAAAAATGTAGGGGAATAGTTACTCTCCGAGATTATCTGGGATACGTAGTCGCTCTCATTGCATGATGTTTAAAGTCGGCAGTTCCTACGGCTCAGCAATGCAACAGTTCGGGCTGTTGTGTTCTCAAAACCCTGTTCTCTGAAAATTAAAATGAAAAATTTAAAGCAAGAGTGAGGCGCTAACGCCATTGATCTGTCGTTGTTGCAT
The DNA here is from genome assembly GCF_982586985.1 of Callionymus lyra. Classification (NCBI taxonomy): domain Eukaryota; kingdom Metazoa; phylum Chordata; class Actinopteri; order Syngnathiformes; family Callionymidae; genus Callionymus; species Callionymus lyra. The sequence continues at coordinate 17,761,132 of NC_141826.1, forward strand.
ATTTTAGTTCCTTATCAGATCTTCTTCTTCTATTGTATCATCAGTTTGTTTGTACAAAACTCTCTTTTCATTGAAATATTTACATTAGAAAATGATCTTAAGCCCCGCCCACTGTTTACCTTAACCACACCCACTCCATGCGTCATCAATCCAGGAAGTCTCCACCTCAAGGGACTCGTTGTATAAACAAAGCAGGGTGTGATTACAGCTGGCTAGAGGAGGAGTGAAGCCATTATTACATCCTAATGGACTCTGCTCTCGTAACCATTTTCGCCCAGATTTTAGAAGGGGGGAGAACTATATACAGTAATACGTTGAAAACATGGTCATGATGAGGGACTTACTGCATCTTGGAGATGAAGACTTGAAACATGTGAGTCAGGAGTGTTGACTTTTCTTTTTATTATTTATTATTATTTGACCTTTAAAATAGATCAGGAAAATGATCTGTAATAAATTACTGTTAGGTCAGACTTTTTTCTGATGCTACAAACAAAATAAAAAAATATTTTACCCCCAAACAAATAAGTGTGACCAAAAAAAAAAAAAAAACCTGTCTGACTCGAGAGTCCTGATGAGTTATTTTCGTTCTCAATCATCCCAACAGGCTGAGAAGTGTGCGAGAGACAAACTGGAGGCTCCTCCGAGGACGGAGACTCAGTCATCACGGTGACAGCAGGCAGATTGTCCGAGCTGCCACTTGTCAGACACCTTCCTCAGGAAAACTGCAAAGTTGTAGGAGGCGGCAGGGGAACGAGCGGTTGCTGCAGTAACCAGGCTCGCCTCTGATATGTATCCGCTGTATCAACACGGTCATTATCGTTTCACTTTATTGCTCTAACGTCAATATTTCCTCTGTCACACGAGTTAATATATATCCGACGCTGACGGGCGAGAATCTTCCTCCTTTGTGTAGCGACAACGAGAACTGTCACCAAGAAATGCTCTTGAAATACTTATGCTATTTATCTCCTTACATTAAAAAACACAAACATATGACAAAGGTTTCCCACCACATACATAATAGCATTGTTTCTATTAATATAGTGTCATGTTTCAACAAGATACATCTTGAAACTAATTTGGTTTGGGTTAATACATTTCAGAATGGCTTGTGCTGAGCGTTGTTGTCACCTAGCTAATCCAGCAAATGTACCACTGACTAGCTAATCCAGTAAGTATACTGTTAACTAGGTAATCTAGCAAGTATTCCGTTGACTATTTTATCCTGAAAGTATATTTTAGAACATCTATTTTAGCAAGTATAATGTTGACAAGTTAATCTAGCAAGTATTCCGTTGACAAACTAATCCAGCAAGTATACCGTTAACTAGGTAATCTAGCAAATTTACTGTCGACCAGCTAATCTAGCAAGTATACCATTGACAAGATAATTCAGCAAGTGTACTGTTGACAAGTTAATCTAGCAAGTATTCCATTGACAAGCTAATCCAGCAAGTATACCGTTAACTAGGTAATCTAGCAAGTGTTCTGTCGACCAGCTAATCTAGCAAGTATACCGTTGACAAACTAATCCAGCAAGTATACCATTAGCTAGGTAATCTAGCAAGTTTTCTGTCGACCAGCTAATCTAGCAAGTATACCGTTGACAAGATAATTTAGCAAGTATACTGTAGACGAGCAAATCTAGCAAGTATACCGTTGACGAGATCATTTAGCAAGTATACTGTTGACAAGCTAGTCTAGCAAGTATACCGTTGACGAGATAATTTAGCAAGTATACTGTAGACGAGCAAATCTAGCAAGTATACCATTGACGAGATAATTTAGCAAGTATACTGTTGACAAGCTAGTCTAGCAAGTACACCATTGACAATCTAATCTTGCAAGTATACTGTTAACTATGTAATCTAGCAAGTATTTCGTCGACCATTTTATCCAGCAAGTATACCGTTAAAGAGTTAATATAGCAATTATACCTTTTACCAAATAATCTAGCAAGTATATCTTTGACCAACTAATCTAGCAAGTATACATTCTACCAACTAATCTAGCAAGTATACTGTTGACATGATAATCTAGCAAGTATACTGTTAATTTGGTAATCCAGCCAGTATTCTGTCGAATAGCTAATCTAGCAAGTATTCCTTAGACCAACTAATCTAACAAGTAAAAGAAGTAAAGTGTCAGGCCAAGCATTGCGAAATTGTCCATGTTCAATTAAAATTGAATGAATGGTGTCAACATTAAAATATACTTTTGTGTAATTGACAACACTTTACTTTAACGGTGTCGATCTTTTAAATGTATGTTTACACATTTCTAAAAGCTCTGGTTTTCCAAAAATTGACCCGTCTTTATTTAGAATTATAGATTCATGAAGAGTCATCAATGATGAGTTATTTGTATTTGAATTCATGGTCGAGTTGTAGCTCAGAAGCCTTCATTTAAACCTACACACGTCGACCAACTGACTGAAGAGTATCGGCTGTGAACGGTGAGCTTCTGGGGGTCACAAGGGCAACCGCGGCCAATCGTATCAGGCCAGAGATGTCGGCGAACATATGCTGCCACTACATTGTTTAACAGGCTCGGGGCTCGTGGGAGGAACCACCAGCCCCCCCGGTGGCTGCAGGTGTAACGAAGATATCTGTGCATTTTTAATTGTGGCATGATCGGCTCTGGAGGTTGTTTCGGCTTCTTCTTCTCGTCATCCTCGTCTCCGTCACCGCGGCGACATTAATCACCGGCGCAGTCAGAGTAAACACCCTTTGATGGCCATTAGAAACCGGTTCTATTACAGGGGTTACAGTGTCTGGCTATTAACCTTCTCATCTCTGATGTATAGCAGCTTTTTAGAGCTTGGGGGGGGAGAGAGGGGGTCGTCGAGGGGGGGAGGCATCCTCACCTAACCTGGAACGTCCCCCTTCCTGCCGCTATTGAACGCTGGTGCAGTCATTGTGCAACCTTTCCTCCCCCCTTTACACTAATGCCACCCCCCCCCTGCAAATATTTCCTATCCTCCATTTTTTTTCTCTCCCTCCCTCCCTCCCTCCCTCCCTCCCTCTGGTCATCTGAAATGTGCCCTGCATAAGTGGAGGCAGCTGCCTAAGTGCTGCGGGAGAGTGAAAGTGTGAGGGGGAAGGAAAGGAAAGGGCCGGCGAAAGAGAGAAAGAGAGAGAGAGAGAAAAGGAAAGAGTCTTCCTGAATGCTGCAGCATCAACTCCTCCCATTGCACTCAAGGTCTCTCTCTCTCTCTCTCTCTCTCTCTCTCTCTCTCTCTCGCTCATTCTCTTCCTTTCTTTCCCTCGCACGAGCACTTAGGAAAACACAGAAATCACTACTTTAGGTGTCGGAAACAAATTTCGGGGGCGACGCCGCTCCGCTTTATCGACAGGGAGAGAGGCTTTTTTGTCGTTTTTTCCTCTTGTTTTGGTCGTCGTTTTTTCAAAAAAAATTAATGTGGCCCCTTATAATTAGGGGGCTCCTGATGATCCCGCCGCCAGCGTGTTCCTGCCGGGGCCAAACCCTGATGCAACGCAATAAAGAAACACCGGCTGTGAGAGAACACACGACAATTGTCTCTGCCAATAAAAAATATCAGATGAAATGTCTCCGGAGCTTAAAGGGCAATTTAAGGGAAGGTTTTTTTTTTTTCTTTTTTGTTTTAGTGTGTGTTGTGTTGCTGCGCCCGTGTCTTTAGTGCTCTTGTGGCGGCTGGGCTTCGTAGCTTTAAAAGCCCACTCCCCTGCTGTGGAATTACACAGAGGCAGTGACGACAGCGAGAGCCCGGCGCTTTTATCAGCTGTCATTCACACGAGCTGCCGGGTACAGGCAGCAAGGCCACCGCAGCATGGCACAGGACAAAAGCCGAGCGCTGGGCTGTAATTGTCAAGAAGCAAAAAAAAAAAAACAGAAAAAAAAACAGCATCTAACAAGGTCAGGCCGGCGCTGCTGCGGCTGATGCACCATTCCAGGAACGAAAAAACCCACTGCAGCTCGGTTTGAATTAGCAAAAGAAAAAAAACTCACGAGAAATGTTGATTTTTATCTAACGTTGTCTAACGTATTGCGTCGGGGGGGAAGACGGAAAAGAAAAGGCTTTTATAAATGAAACGATGGTTTATATATGATGAGTCGGAGGGAAGTTTACACAATATTCTGATGCTTTGTTGTTTTTTTTTTTTGTTCTTTTAACTGCAGGGATGAACGTGGGCTGTTTGTATTTAACTGCTCCTATTAAATCAATACCATGTTGTTTCTCAGATTGAAAGCAAAACAATCCTTGAAGGTGTTTAGCACATTTTCTTTTTATCCAGTAATGTTTGACTTCACCTGAAATCTTCTCTAAGGATTTAAGTCTGGTTTGTAAGTAAAATTGGTGATTCGACTTATTTTTAAACGTTTAAGGTGCAGAAATGAGACCTTGAATCTCTTATAAAAGTCTGTCAATAGGATGAGAAAAACATTCTTGTTTTCTTTCTTGTATAAAAGGACATGAATCTTGTTTTTAGACGCGTTCAATTCAAGTTGAAAGTTATTCAGGCTTATCTTCCGTCTTAATTTCTACTTAAATTTAAAAAAAAATCAAATGCTTGAAGTAAGAATACAACAACGTGTAATCAGGACATATATTGTTATTTTTCTACATTTCTTCATGATATATACATTTTACTTAAATACAACTAAGTATGATTCATATTTAAGTAAAAACAAAGACATATAAATTCCTTTGTTTCACTTTATTTTGAGGGGTATTAAATACACAAAAAGAACAATTAAATAAAAATAACAAAGAGAACTTTAACAAGTTATATTTTTAGTTCATCTGGTAATAATCGATTGAAATAATGTGATATATGTCAGACTTATTCATCCACGCTGCAGGAGGGAGAGATTTGGCCGCCCCTTCACTACTCACTGCGCTTTTTAATAAATCAAATATTGAATTAAACTACAAAATTAAACATTATTATTGTTTTGTTTCTATATTTTTATAATGTTTCATTTATTATCTTATCTCCTAAACAGTTGTATAGTTTACTTTTATCTCGATCTTATCTCTCGATAAATTCAGTCAAATTTGTACTTTGACTAACTGTAATTACATTAAATTTAAGTGTAATATGTATTTTTAGTTTCTAGTGATTTCTTAACCTCTCGCAGACGACAAAGAAAGACTTCAAATTCATAAATATAAAAAGCTCTATAAAAGTAAACACAACTCTAGAATCCATTTGAATGATAAAAATGTTTTGTTTTTATTTTATTTCCTGTGCAAACGTCCAGGTGTTTCTCTCTGTAGAGGCAACAAACCTGAGACCAGTAAAAAGTTTTTTGTTCGGCAATTCAGCACATATTTTATTCAGGATAATGCACTGCTGTGTTTAAGCTCCTGGAGCCGCCGGCGCCCCCGCTTGTCACCGCTGACAGGTGTGTGTGGATGCAGTCGCATAAACAGACACCAGAACCAACAATTAACAAATATTTTTAAACTCGGCTTTAGGACGGTTTTTAAAATAAGTCAGTTAGAAAAAGGTTTCTGCTCGACTTGAACCGGTGGTGATTAATGAAGCTTTTATAAAAAAAGGTGCATTTAAATTGACACGCCGACATTAGCATTAATGTTCCGACCCGAGATGATTAAGGGTCAAGAGGTTCTGACTCCGCAACACACAGTGTGGACAACTTTTTAGAGGCTGACTCGCTTTTTCTTTTTTTTTTTTTCTTTCACTTTGGAATTACTCATCAATATTCATGATTACGAGGCGGCCTGTCGGGTCAGTGTGGGATGTGAGGTTCTGAAGTTCAGATCGCTTCAAAAGTTTATCAAATATTTTCTTCGCCAAGAAAGTATCAGACGGAACATGACACTTTGTCCTATTGATTTTAGCAACAAAACACAATGTTTGGAAGAGATTTGTAGAAAACCTTGTCATGATTGAAAGAAAAGCATAATTAAAACTACATATATTAAGTTTCTAAGTGTATCGTCATTGATTTAAGAAAAAAACAAATTATTATATTATATAATTGTTATTTTGTTCTCAATATCAACTTTCCCTGAGGTGGAAAGACTGGCAACTCTGTCATCCAGAAGGGATTCTGAGTAGAGCTTACATTTTCGTCCAAAAATACATATAAAAATGTTGGATTTTTTTTAGATATCTTTAGAGTGTGTCTGTGTACCGTACTGTCAGTATTATTTTCTGGTGCCTTTCCAGATGAGTTTATTGCAGATCGAATGAATCATTGACTATTATATGACTCTAGTTTTTTACGACATTTTTGTTGTCAATTTTTGATTCTAAGATAAAAAACTTGGTCACGGAAATCAGAACCAAAATGAAGCAGAGAAGTTTGCGTTTCTTTTTTGTTCGGTTACTATTGTTTCAGCCGGAATGTACCATAAGTAGCTGCACTAAAGAGGATTGACGAATACTTCAAAAGGTTTGTGGATCCGGGTGGTAATTTAGAAAATCACCAAAATGATCCCTTTTCATTAAAACACATACACCCCTTAGCTGCTTTGACATTTTTTCTGTTGTTTTTTTCCTACCAGACCTGTTACCGACTTGCGGTGGGTGAGGCCGTCATAACATAGTGCCACGATATTTGGAGTCAATGGTGTACTTACAAGACCGTAAACTTCCTGGGCATCATCCACGACATACCGTACTACTCCTTGCAGTGTTTTTCTGAGTATGGCTGGTTTGTTTCTTGTGTTCTTCAAGGTGAACCGAGGCCTGGAAACAAATGTGTTTGTGGTATCCCTTTTGTTGCCTCTGGGTCAAGGTGAAAGACCTCCAACGCAGCATGTGTTTTTCTGGAAGGATAGAGTATAAAGATGCAACCAAAACATTTCTACTTCAACGTGAATCCAGACGTTCTATGAGAAGGTTCTGTATTAGTCTCTCTTTTCTGTAGGTAAAGTTTTGGGGCTTTAACCCTTTTGTTATCTTGGGGTCAAGGTGACCTAAAGACACGAAAACAAATCTGTTTGTGGTATCCCTTGTGTTGTCTCTGGGTCAAGGTGAAAGCTTGACTCAGTGACAACAGAAGGGATACCACAAACACATTTGATTCACCGCTATGTATCTTTTTTTCCATGTTACTGTGTCGATATTCAACAGCACTGTGTCAATTCTATATTATTTTTATCATAGTTATTTTATGGTTTATATTTCATTTTCATTTAATAATAGTTCATGTAAAATAAAACACTTGTTTTTCTTTATTTACAATTGACAGGCAAATATTTATATATTAATTCATATTCAACTATTTCCATTTGTTAATTCTGGTGTTGCTATTAATCTATAGATAAACAGACATTACTTCCCCCACTGCTAAAGTAACAATGAAATACTGTGAGATCCTGACGATGACTGAGGACGAGAGGATACAGTTGAATCCGGCTGCTTTAAAAGCTGATGGTTAGACATAGTTTTTGGTTCTATTAATTTAACCAAAAGAGAGTGAAAGAATCAATAGTTGCTAAATTTCAAGGCCCTGTGATGAAGCTTATCGAAATATATCGTAACGCATCGTATCGTGAGATTATCGCGTCGCGACGGCGTAAGTGCGGACACGATCTCGCACATTTCCTCCTAATTATAGACTTGTTGGCAGATCGTATAACATGTGTCGTCCTCTAGCCATAGCTCCAAGGTCAAACTGTCACCGAGAGTTGTTAATCTGTGTTTGAATTATACTTATTAAAAGACATATTATGTTGTTGACATGCTTGTCTTGTCTGCTGCCGCCTCTTAAAATGAGTCATCGCCGCTTTTCATCAGTCATGTTGCAATTTGTTTACAACCTCAAAGCCACAATTACAAATTCTGTCAGAGGGGCTTCTTTTTTTTTGGTTGTTGTTGTCATCGTCGTCGTCGTCGTTGTAGTCACAACAGCTCTTCTTTTGTGGTGTTCATCAAATAAATTCAGACAGCCACGAATAAACACAATTTACATCCAGTGACGTGACAACAACAACAAGAAGCAATAACACCCAGCAGCGACTCCTACTTCTGTTTTAAAAGCAGCCATCTTTTTAACAAAAAAATTGCTTTCCTCCCCGTCATGTCGTATTTCAGAGTCGTTTTTTTTAGGCGATGTATGCGGATACTCGCCGGGATGTGGCGTCGTTTTTCGAGAGCGGCGGCGAGTCTTGAATGAGAGGTTGCACGATGTCGAAGCGGTGTCGGCGCCATTGTTGCGAGGGGCAGGACGAGCCGCTGAAAGCTCGCGTTGGAGGGAAAAAAAACGATATTGAAACGCGAATCATATGTTCCGACCTTGAAATGTGCCAAAAGGAACCGCGGCTGAAAGTGCATCAGATTTTCTTCCCCCATACAGTACATGTTGATAAAGGCTGGAACTATATTCTTAACCTGACAGCAATAAGTGCTGCTGTCACCGAAGCTTTTTTCAAACCAATCATTTCTCAGGAAAATATCCATCCATATATATATGAATGTTCCATACAGAAAGGTCGAGAAAAAATCGGAGCCACAATATGTTGATGTTTGAATTCTATTCTTTACTTCTCTTTACAGTAAAAAGATGAATATCGGCACGTTAAGTCGAAGCATTCAATGCTGACTATGTAGAATCTTTGACGACGAGCCGACCTCAGTCCGTGACTGAGACTGAAAGGAAAATCTGTTTTCTTCATGTTATTTTGTCATCATCGTTGTCATGCCGCAGATTCTAAAACGTTTGATGACTCACGTTTTTCTTTCACGCGTTTTTCTTTTTTATCGCAGAAATCCTTCAGAGACAGCAAAACAACATACATGAGGTCAAAGAAAACCTTTTTTTTTCATCTATGTTGCAATTTTATAGATACAATTTCCCATAGAAATATATGGATAAATACAGGGCAGATGTTTTTATTCATCTCTGTACCTTCTCACATGCAGATGTTTTCCCATTATTATTATCAATATTTAGCTTGAACTGCTATAATCCCGTTAACACTGGGATTCTCATGGCAATTTAAAATGGATTATTACATATTTGACTGGTACCTAATCCCAGAATGCATTGTGAGTCTTTTCATGATAAGTGGCTTAATTTATATTTTTCTCAGTGTTTAATCCGTTTGACTATATATTTATTTAGTTTATGTCCCTGATTTATTTATTATTAAAATATAAGACATGTGAATCAAGGCCCAATCGAAAAATTCCCTCATAAACATGTGGATATATACAGTGCATTACAAATGTTTATTTTACATTTTATTTAAGTTAATAAGAAGGTTTTTTTTGCGTTTGTTTATTTTGGTTGCCAGGGAGAACTCAAAAATTAGTTTCGGCTTGTTTGTTAAAAAATAAACAGAAATTTTGTATCTGTTAAAGGAGAAGGTTTTTATAATAGGTTATTAAAAATAAGATGTCGCAGGAATACAAAAAGCAGCAGTTCATCAAGTGTCCACTTGAGGCTGAGTACAAACTGGAACTCATGTAAACAACCAACCAAAAAACACAAAATGCTTTTTTTAGGATCTCAATAAAAGCTTGGGCAAAAAACGAAACAAAACAAATTTGATATTAAACACTAATTTCACTGGAAATTAGAGGAGGTAGATTATTTTGAAAACATTTATCTTTTGATTATATTCCAATGTATCAGTTTGTTGAAGTTGTATATCCAAGAGTGTGGTTAAGTTTTCCGACAAGTGCGTATTTCTCGAGCTAATTTGGCTCTGTTTCAACGCCCCGATCATAATTCAACCCGACCTAACTCCGCCTCTTAACTGGATTCTGGGAAAACTGTAGATTTCGAGATGGCTGGATTAGCTTTAATACTGTGGTTCAGTAACAGAGATGACAACAATTATTGTATTTGCACGTTGATTTGGTCACCGCATATGAAACACGACCCATAAACACCAAATGTGTTATTTTGGCCATTTCGTGAATGTACGTCTGGCATACCTTCCATGTGACATATTTTCAACCAATCCATTGCCTTAATAGTTTGCTTTGCCCAAGACATACCTGGTAGAAACTTTAAATATATACATTATTTTTATTATAGCTGTTATGACGATAATCCTACATTACACGATTAGTGGCAACACTGGTCTTAGGAGTCGGCTAATGCTAACTGTTTTTATTTTGGATAATGTAAGTAAGTAAGTTATATTTGTAGAGCGTTTTTCTAGACCAGGGTCACAAAGCGATTAAACAATCAAAAACAACACACAGTTAAATTATACTTTAAAAGATCAAGACAAGATAGAGACAAACACAGGAGTCCCAGAAAATCAGGGAAAAGCACTAATAACAATGTCTTAAGATGTTTCTTGAAGGAGTCAGTAGATCATCGAACACAGAGAGAGATTGTTCCAAAGCTTAGGAGCAACAGTCTTCAAGGAACCATAGTAGATTCTGATCCAAAGACCTCAGAGCCCGAGCTGGGGTGTAAGGCTGGATCAGATGTAAGGAGGAGTCTGACCATGACTAGATCTGAAAGTAAGAACCAGAATTTTAAAATTGATCCTGAAAGAAACTGGCAGCCAGTGAAGAGTTTTAAGGATCGCGGAAATGTGAGTTCTTCTACTAGAGCACCTCAGATTTCTAGCATTAAAGTTTTGTATTAACTGCATGTGTCGCGATCTGTTGCTTCTTATTGATTGATTAACATACCTGTATTTCCCCCACATTGGGGACATTTCACAACAAAATAATTGAACACACAAACACATTATATTAAGACATACATATCAATAATAACAATAAAATGGGAATAATAATAAATTGAAAAGACAACAATAACAATAAACACACTATTTTCAACTCGACGATGTGTTTAGGTGTTAAAATCGAAATAGTTTATATCCACCCGACTGACAGATCATCCGTCTTAATCTGGTCTCCATGAGTGTTCTTAACATGTACGGGATAGATCTGATAAAGCCGGAGAAAGGTTAAGGAGCGTCGATTACCTTCTGATCTTCAGTCGCAGCTGAAGCTTGCCTGATGGAAAACACTGAGCGAGACTTGTCAAAAAAAAAAAAAAAAAAATCATTTTATTTTAGCTCAGGTGTTGGGGCGCCACTGTGCTGTTATGATGGAGGTTTGTGCTGCTGCTGTCGGGGAGTGTCTCTGAATGGCTGCTCTGGGCCTGAACAGCGGGAACCGCAGCTCTGGAAATCAACATCTTCAGTCCTGGTCCGTGCTCCAGAAGGATGTTTGTGCATGTGTAGGCCAACATACCCTCTAGCCTCCCCCACCCCCCATCACTGACAACCTCCAACCATCCCTCCTTCTCCTCCTCGCCCATCTTCCTCTCCGTCTCATCAGCACATTGTTCCCTTCTTCTCTCGCAACAAAGATGCAGCAACACACCCACTTGCTTTTCGCACGTTGACAGCTACACACAGACCGAAGGCCTTGAAGATGCGCGTGATGATCACGAGGGCCAAACATTCTAACTAGTAACCATGTGTGTGTGTGTGTGTGTGTGTGTGTGTGTGTGTGTGTGTGTGTGTGTGTGTGTGTGTGTGTGTGTGTGTGTGTGTGTGTGTGTGTGTGTGTGTGTGTGTGTGTGTGTGTGTGTGTGTGTGTGTGTGTGTGTGTGTGTGTGTGTGTGTGTTTGTGTGTGATCATGGGCAGGGTTTGTCGTGAGCAGTCGCGCTAATGTTAGCGGTGCCATGTGCTGGTGGTTCAGTGCCGGGCTCTCCGCTTCTCCCTTCACCCCTTGAACTATTGAGTAGAGAAAATCATTCATATGTTTACGCTTTATCATCATCAATGTTCTACTTTTACTATATATAAAAATATAGATATAATCCTCTTTACGCCGGGATTCTCATCTCGTGCTAATTAAATATAGATTATTTCATATTACACCTACTTATAATCCCACAATGCACTGCAATTTTTTTCAATGTTAAATCTATTTCAATATATACATACATTTACGTCCACTTTTCATCTATTCTTAAAATGTGTCTATATATATATATATATATATATATATAAAATTGGTCTTTTTTTGGACCTAAAATAATGTTTATTGACAAAATTCTTCATTCATTACGTCAATTTATTGTAGTTTTGTTTCAATACAGACATTATGGTTTCACCACAAATTATTCTGTTTAATATAAAACTGTCCACAGAAGATGAATTAATTCCAACCACCTCGTAAATGACACAATTCACCACATTTGCAACGTGTTTGCGAACATCATTTGAAAATATTTATAATGTCTCTACGTTATAGTTTGTTATTTCAATATAGATATTAACATAATTTTCTGTCTTTTCTTCAGTGTGCACAAAGTTGGGAAGTGTTAAGGGGTGTTACTTTTCACTCTAGCTAGCACTTTTATCCAATCGTTCAACTAGAAAGAGTACAGTTAATTTTTAAAAATGTATTTGCTACGATAACATTTTTAAAAATTTGTGCAATATTTAACAGTTTTTGTAATATCTATAACATGTTACAGGGTGCAACGGTTAAGATAAACGTAAACTATTTAACTAACTAAAAAGAACTCGTAAATCTTTAAATTGTGCGGAAACTTCAGACCTTGGCCCCCGTCAAGGGTTTGAAAGACGTCATCTGTGATGCGACTAAAAGAAACAGTGTCTTTGCATTAGCCAGAGCTTATATCAGACGCTTATTCTATGTGGAGCGTACAAAAAAAAAGGAAAAATTTGTGATCAAGTTGAAGATTAATATGACAATAAAACATTTATGATGCAATTGACAAAACTTAATTTTTGTTTAAAATACATTTTGACAGATTCCTACGTCCTCCGGAGCTCATGAATTGAACGGGACTTTAAAAAAGGCAAGAGTTTCATAAATGACCCGAATGACTCTCGTATATGAGACTCGATTCCAATGTGATTAAATATTGATTGAATTTCAAGCTGCGTTATTGTGTCGATCATGATAATCTTATTTACTTTCCTACTTTTAATTACACCTGCAATCCAACACTTGTGTGCAACGTCTCGTTTCTACATCACTTTTAGTGTTTTTTTTCCATGTATTGTTGTAGATCATGTGTCGTATCAAGTTTTTCTCCACAATAACAACAGCCTCTGACTCTTCAAGATGCGTTTAAGGCCAAGTTTGTTAAAAAAAAATAAACCTGTTAACTTGCGATGAAAGAGTTAAAATAGAAACTCTTATTTTCGTGTACTTCATTTTGTTGGCCCTATTTTAAGCATTTAAAAGGGTCACTATTATTGCTGTGTCATGTTATTTTATTGTAGAACTTCATAGTGTGTTGAAATACAAGCAATTAAAAATATGTTATAGTTTAAAAAAAATGGCTTCTATAAATATTTAATGTTTTTAAATCGTGGATCCCATTCTTTTTTTTTATCTGATATTATATGCTTGTTTATGGAAACAATTTTCAAATACATTTAGATTTATTCATGTAGTACTCAAGGTGCATGACAATGTAAAGCTAGCATCTGCTTTTTAGAAGTTTTTTCAGTTCATTGATAAGAATTTTAAACATTAAATCCGGTTGTAAACAGACACTATTTAACCACCATAATACCTTTTTTAATCATTTAAACTTTGCGGAAATTTGGGAGTTCAGACCTTGGCTCCTGCGAAGGTTTGAATGATGTCATGACTTAAAGAAACAGTGTCTTTGAAATAGCAAGAGCATGTAAGAGTTACAGGGTGGTATATAAAACTCTACCAGGCAATAATCAAGATATTTTTTTTTATTATTGATGTACTACATAAGGTACATAACAAAGTAAAGATCGCATCTGCTTTTTAGAAGTTTTTATACTTTACCATGAGTACTTAGCATTTACAGAATCGTTCAATACATTTGATAAGAATTCTGAACACAGTTTTAGTTTCTAATTCTGGTTGTAACACATTGGACCATTCTTCAAACCACATTTAGAGAAT